>NC_056730.1:1152613408-1152639361 GCF_019279795.1 Protopterus annectens
AAGCATCGTGGTCTGTTGACCATGTCATCCCAGGCAGACAAATATTGAATCCCTTTAGAATGGCACCAGAAGCTTAGCCAATTGTTGAAGTCAATCATTTTGTTCTTGTACTGCGGCATCATTCTGGGTGATGGCAGAATGCTACTCATGTCTAGGGTCATACCTGCCTGGGCTACAAGATCGGAGAGCTCTTCCATGTCTCTTTTCATGTAGTCCAGGGAGGTACGTCTCAGGTCATTCACACCAACATGGACAATGACAGAGTCATATTTGTACTTGTTGTGGAGTGACCTGAGTGCGTGGGTTATGTGGTGGATCCTGGCACCCAACATGCAGCTGACAGTAACCTTCTCCTTGTTTAGCCTGGTGAGTGGGACATCAGTGTGCCTGACTATAGAGTCGCATATGACTAGTGTGCTGGGTACATTGTTTTGCCTTATTGGCTGTGGTTGAGTGGCACACTGAGTCTGCAGGCTATGTGTCATTTGGGTTGTGTTGGGGGGTAGAGGTTACTTGCATTTCTGCTTTGGAGGTCTCTGTTGCTTGAGCAGATTATTATTGAGAGCCTCCATGAATGTTGTTGTGTTTCTATGTGTGGATTTTGGTGGTGTAGATTTAGTGAGACTATGTGATGAGTGTGGTGTGGTGCAAGTGTTTACCTTCTCCTCTTGACTGTCAAGTTCAGTCTTGACTGGAGAGAGCTTTACCTCCAGTTTGGCTATATAAGTGCATCTCTCACAGATTGTAGTGTTGAGTGGTAGGAGGAATGGGTTGTCTGTGTACATGAGGCAATTTCTACATTGCCCCAAGATGCCCAGATTCAACAGATAGACAGGAGAAAACACTGGGAGCTGACCCTTGGACATGCCTGAATAAAAAAAATATTTTCCTCTAGATAAGTGAGGAAAGCGAGTAGATGAGTTGTTTTTCTCTAAGCAAGTGAGGAAAGTAAGCACCAAAACTGTTTTCCTCTAGGTAATGAGGAAGGTTGAGTGTGTAGTAATTAGTAGGTTATTTAATGCTTACAAGTTCTGAACAAGTGCTGATCACGAATAAGCAAATTCAAGTGCTAAAAGTAATAATCTGTATCTGGACTAAACTAGTTACAGGAAAGGGGAGAAACAAGTGCAAATGGGGCTTTTAAATCAGAAAGTTGACAGAGATGGAAAAACTGCCCAAACGGCCAATAACTACAATTTCTGGGCCAGAACCACTTCTTATGTGGTAGATAGGTTACCTAGTGCTTACCACTCCCACTGATAAGCTAGAAGGCTTCCTTCCAACACAGAAAGCTTGGGGGGCACAGAAGTTTACATACAGTCCTGGATACAGCAAATCTGAATCTGGACTACACTTGTTGCAGGAAAGGTATATATATATATATATATATATATATATATATATGGTTCTACCTGACTTCGTCGACAGCGCAGAAGACCGACATCGAACTGAGCTCCAGAAGATCGAAAACGAAGAAGACCGACCGAATCGAGTGGCAGAACATCGACAATGCAGAAGACCGACACGACGATGACAACACCAACGCCGAGGATGCCGACATGGGGAAAGGCTGTGTGAGTATGTAGTGACGGACGCGGTGCGAGGCAGGTAAGTGTGGAGATTGACGGTCTGTGGGGATAGTGGGTTAAGTGAGTTAGGGTTAGGAGCGATAGGGGTGGGTTAAGTGAGTTAGGTTAGGAGCGATAGGGTGGGTTAAGTGAGTTAGGTTAGGGTTTATAGGGTGGGTTAAGTGAGTTAGGGTTAGGAGCTTATAGGGCGGTTAAGTGAGTTAGGGTTAGGGAGCCGGGTAGGTAAGTGTGCGATAGTGACGGACCTTAGGGTTAGGTAAGGTTTAGTGTGGGCTTGTAAGGATTTTGGTGTGCTTGTGTTGTGTGTGGTTTGTGGAATGGGATGTGTTTTGTTTTTAATTGTTATTGTGTGTGCAGTGTATGGGGTTTCGTGGTTTGTGTACCGTCGGTTATTTGTCGGTTATGTGTGGTTTCGTGTTTATGGCCTGTCGAATATGTGGTGTCGGTGATGTGGTTGTCGGTGTTGTGTGCTTTCGACTATGTCAGGTAGAACCATATATATATATATATATATATATATATATATATATATATATATATATATATATATATATATATATATATATATATATATATATATATATATATATATATATATTATATACAGAAAAGTAGCTAAAACAGCAGTCAAAACAATTCAAATGCAGTGCAAGCTAGCACATGAGTATGTAGCAATGTTAGACCAAACAGTTTAAAAAATGCAATTAAATTAAAAATGACTAAAAACAATGCAGAAGGAGTCTATTAGGTAGAATGAGGTAAAGAGATGGGACTGGGGGGGAGTGTCCCAGATCAAATCTACAGTGGGGGCGGGATACTGCAAAAACCTCCAAATTTAAACAACGACACAGGAATAGGGAGGGTGGGTATGAGAAAACCAACACCTTCAACAGAGATCTGAAAAACTATACAGTGAAGCAAAAATAACAGTGCACAACTCTGAAGTCAGCCAGCAATGATATAAAATTAGTCAAACAACAATTACCAGTACACAAATCTGAAGTGCCAGAAAAATATACTCAGCTCTGTATATCTCCAGATAGTTCGAAGAGCACTCTTTCAGGACACAAGAAGGCTCCAGCAATGATATGCAAGAGGAGGGTCAAGAGGCAGGCAAGCCAAAATATCAGCTATGTGAACCTTAACAAAAGAGTATGGTAGCCATGCTTGCAACAATTCACGCAGATAGGACACCACTAATGGAACGTCTCCTTGAAATGGGTCTGGCTGACTTCTAAGACACCAATCAAATAGATAACCCTTTCCATTTGGCCAAATAAGATCTCCTAGTATTGGGTTTACTGGCCTCCTGGAGGACATTAAGCACATCCTAAGTGTAAAGTTCTCTGAAAGGGATCAAAATCACCCACAGGGCTAGGTTCAGACATTCCAAGTGGGGATGGATTAGGGATACCTTGTCCTGTGTTACGAAGTCCACTCTGTGAGGTAACTTGTGACAATTGCCCCTAGCTAAAGCAGAATGAGGGGGGAACCAATGCTGTCTTGACCAAAAGGGAGTCACCAACAAGATTTTTGTTTGCTCCTTTTGAAAGTTTAGCAGGAGATTTTGTAAGAGTGGGGAATACATAGAGAAACATCCCCTTCCATGAGATAGAAAAGGCATTCTTTGCCCTCACTAGGGGGCTGGGTGCCCTGGTACAAAACTGCAGAAGTTATCTGTTCAGAGGGGAGGCAAACAGATCTGTGGTGTACCCCGCCTGTGGACTATGTCCAGAAACACATCCCTGTGTAGCATCCATTCATGGGACTGTGACATGGGCCTGCTCAAGGTGTCTGCCCGAGTGTTCTGAGTTGAGGGAATGTATACCGCCTGCATGGTGACTCCATGGTGGGCCGTCAGTTCCCAGGCTTGGACTTCAAATCTTCATAGCAAGTAAGATTTTGTTACCCCTTGATTGTTCACATACCAGAGAACTGTAATGTTGTCTGTGAACAGCTTCATGGTATCTTGCTTCAGAATGTGTTGGAAGGCCCTCAGTGCAAAGATAATGGCCCTCATCTCTCTAATATTGATGTGCTCCCTCTTGAAGGAGCCTTTCCATGTGCCTTGCACCTTCAAGCTGCCCATAGCAGCTCTCCATCTGAGGTCTGTGTCATCTGTGTACATCTCCTGGACTGGGGTGAGGGTTTGTAAGGGAAGACCTGAATTGATAAGACACTTGATCCATCCACTAAAGGATCTCCTTCCTTAGGCATGGCAGGAAGGGAATGGTGTGATCCAAGGGGTGTGAGTGCTGGGTCCATGTGGACTTCAGGTACCACTAAAGTTTTCTCATGTGGAGTCTTGACAGTGGCAATATGGGTATAGTAGAGGCCATATGTCCTAAGAGTCTGAGATATTGTCTTGCTATCATTGCAGTGGCATGGAGGACAGACAGCAGGTATTCCTTCAGGCTTTCCACCTTTTGGGGTGGAAGGAATGCCCTCATAACATCTGTCCTGATTCTGCACACCAGGAAAACTTGGTCCTGGGAGGGGTTTAGTTTGGAATTGGGGAAACTGATGTTGAAACCCAGGGACTGCAGAACAGAAATTACTTTTTGGATGTGTAGGGAAGTGGAGCAACCTGCCTGGATCAGGAGGTCATCCAGGTATGGAAAATTTTAAATCCCTTGGTCCCTGCAATAAGCTACCACTGGAGCCAGACACATGGTGAATACCCTTGGAGCAGTAGCTAGCCCAAAGGGTAAAGCAGAGAATTGAAAATGTAAGGAACCCACAAAAAAGTATAAATACTTCCTGTAGTTGGGCCTTACGGGGATATGCAGGTATGCATCTTTGATGTCCAAAGTGGCCAGAAATGCCTGAGGTATTAGCAGTGGGAAAAGAGACTGGAGTGTAAGCATGCAAAAAGTGGATACTTGGTGGGAGAGGTCCACATTGGGTCTCCATGGGCAATCTGTCCTTGGCACTAGGAAAAGTCTGGAGTAAAAGTCCTTTCCCTTTCTGACAGAAGGGTTGGTTGGATAGTCCCTTGAGAGGGGGGTAGTTGGTCCTTTGGTGGTTGTGGGATGCCTCTTCAGAAGGAAGGAATGATCTGAGTCATGAAGTAACCCTTGTCTATGCTTAAGACCCACTTGTCTGAGATAGACAGGCAAAACAGTGACAGAGTCTTTGGGACAGGGGGATGGAATCTGTAGGGGGTGGGGAAAAGGCAGGGAGTCACAGGCTACCTGCCTTGTCCTGAAACCAGGTGGCTGCTGCTTCATAGACTTCTTTTTTGCTCCCAGAATGAGGGGTAGGAGCAGAATGCTCTCTGATGAACTGTGTTTGGTGGGATAATTCCTATGGAATTTAGAGACTGGAGACACAAACAAATGCTTTAAGTCTTGTAATTCCTTCCCCTTTTGCAGAAAGGTCTGCCACTTTCACTCCAAATAAGGTAGAATTGTCCAGGGGTGCATCCAGAAGTTTAGCCTTGATATCAGGTAGGGGTTGCGTCTCTGCCAAAAGCACCTCCTGAGCACTGAGGCAGAAGCTGCAGATCTGGCCAAGGCCTCTCTGCATCTGATCAAATGTCTTTTCACTTGAGAGGACAAGGAGATGAGGTTAGATAATTGAGCTTTAGTTTGCGAGTCTGGAAGATCAGCCAACAGTTTAGAAACCGGAGTCAAAAGGGCCAGAGCATACTTAGACATGTGTGTCTGGTAGTTAACAGCCCTAAAAGCCAAAGTGGCAGAAGTGTATACTCTTTTGGCAATGTGTTCCATAGTCTTACTGTCCTTATCAGTGGGAAGGACAGAGGTGGAGGGAAGTAGTCTGGATGGCTTGTCTGCAGAGACTGAAATAGTGCCAGGGTCTGCAACAGGGCATTTAATCAGAAATTTGGCCCCTTCTGGGACCTTATGAAACCTGTCAGGCCTTCTAGGAGCTGGTGTTTGCGATTCAGAGTTTTTAGAGGCTGCATTTAAGATGTCTAAAAAGCCTCATAAGACTGGAGGAATGGCAGAAGGTGAAGGAGTGCCCATTTGTAAGACTCATAGTACCTCTTTTGAACCTCAGTCATTTCAGTGGAGTCCCACTTAAAAAACTCTCTCATAAAATAGATGGTTTCACCAAAGGTGATGTCCTCTCCTGGGGAATCTCCTCAACACAGTCCTCCTCTGGGGAGGCATACCCAAGAGGGGAAGGCATTTGAAAGATATAGGAAAGAAGGTCTTCAAAAGAGGAATCTGAAGAATCTTTAGCTCCAAGAGGAAGAGGATCTTCAGTCTGAAGCCTAGGACTGATAATTGGAGGGGCAGCCAGAGGGGAAGCAGGCACTGAAGGCCTACGGTCCATGAAGGCATTAAATAAGGTCTGGCAGAAAGCTTGCCAATGAGGCAGGCTTTTAAACGGTAGAGAGACAGTTTTGTTTTTGTTTTCATTTTAAGGAAGAGAGAGGCTCGAAGGGCATAGGGCCTAAGGAGGATCT
Source organism: Protopterus annectens (assembly GCF_019279795.1). Lineage (NCBI taxonomy): Eukaryota > Metazoa > Chordata > Ceratodontiformes > Protopteridae > Protopterus > Protopterus annectens. Next base: position 1,152,619,433 of record NC_056730.1, read on the forward strand.
AGGTTTGGACTGTTCTATAGCAGTGGAAGGGATGGTCTGGATGTCCATTGTGAGCCAAGGTTTCCCCCTCCTCGCCAGCACTCAGTGTCTGCAAAACTTCCATGGACGTGCTTTCAGCCCTAGGTTCTGTGGCCTCCAAAATGGTACCCGCTATACATGAAACATCTCTTTCCATATGTTCCTCCAGGCAAATGTTGGCCACAGGGGGAACATCAGGTGGAGGTGCAGCAGTAAGTTCAGGCCTAGAAACTTTGGTCTTCTTTTTTGGTGGCTCACCGGTCTAATCGGATGGCCCATCGCCAGAGCCAGTCGTTTAAGATGCTGGTTTTCTAAATAGATGTTTAAGGCATGTAGCTGGCCGCAAAGAGTCTTAGGAATGAAGGCCTGACAAATCACACAGGCTTTATGGTCGTGGTTGAGTCCTAGGCAGAAAAGTCAGAGGTTGTGGACGTCTTTATGGGGGATCTTATATCTGCACCTGCACTTTCCTTTCCTGAATGACATGAACCTGAGCAGGCATGCAGTGACCAAAATAAGGAAGAAAAAAGGCCCCAGTGGGGTACTTACCTTAAATTCGAAGGATCTGACAGCAGAGATGGCAGGATGAGCTGACGTTCAACTGGCGTCAGAGAAATTCAAGGGAAAGTACGTGCAGACATCACTTTTATGGCCTACGCAACCTACGGCCAACCTCAGATGTCTCACGTACTTCACAGTGACTAAAGTTGTAGCACAGACGTTTGGGTAACTGAGTGGAAGATATCCCAAAGGTTATGAATACTGCAAAATGTGACTAGAAGGACATCATGCAGGACTCATTCTGACAATTTGGGTCAGAGGTTCAAGTCACATGCTGCTAATACTTGATCCTGTATTAATCTTGAGTTTGATTCCAAGAGCCTCTGTTTGGATACTATGTGTCTCTGAGCAAGTCACTTAATCAAACATTGCTCCTGCACCATCCCCCCCCCCCCCATACAAAGGTGACTGGGTCCACTGAATTTATCTGGTTAACAAATAGCATCCTAGCATACAAGAAAAACGCTAATCATGCCAAGATAAAACCATTATACAGCCACAAAAAATGGATAAGTTGTTAGCTGAGCTACTTTACAAATCAAGTGAAATGCAATTAAAAAATACACTAGTTAGTGTTGCAGAGTTGACAGCTTAATGCATATCAGTGGGGGAGAAGAGACAGCACAAAATAAATACCTCAGTAACAGGTTGTCTTATAAGAGATGCAAGCATCACAATATTCAGGAGTTACACGATACTCCGATAACAATGTATCTTAAAAGGGGAATTAACTTTCTATTACAACAGAATGGATTTCATTTTTAACGTTACGGATGTACTTTCGGGGGCATGGTGGATAGGTCTCAACAAAATATACCACTGTGCACATGCACACATCTGTGAATTTCATTCATACAAAATAACAGCCAAAGGAATTATGTCCAAGAGCCTGTAAAACATTTTGTTTGATTTATATTTTAAAAGTTACTGACAAACTATCTGAAACAAATTGTTACCTGTTTTTAACAATCCAGTATTTATTCTGCTTAGTTTCTGTTTGCCCGCTGTATCCGTAACCAGTAACCAAAACACCATGGTTCAGTTTTGTACTGCTGCATTGAATTTCATTATAAATTCCTGTAGATGAAAAGAACAAACAGCACAGTGTTTATATTTTTACACACAGTTTTCAAAAGATAAATTTGAGTATTTCTGCTGATCAAAAGTTGCGTGTTAACAGTGCTCAAGAAGAGAAGACTTTTGAAACAGATAAACATGGAAGTATACTAGCATATGTCATAAGAACCTAAACAGAAAAAATAAAATTATGAGGAAAAGCTGCACATCACCCACCTCCTCATGAAGGGAATACAGTGGAATGAAACTGCAGTGGAGTTTTGGCATGAGTGAGAGTTATTTATTTTATTTATTTTTATTTATTTATTTTACATTTGTTAACCGGGAGAGTCCGACTGGATACATGTCCATTTTCAGCGGAGGCCCGGGGAGAAAAGCTCCAGGTACATAACAGACATATGAACATTGTTAATGCAAAAAAAAAAAAGGAAGATAGTTGAGTTCTAAATACAATATAAAGATACATCACATCTTGGGAAAAAAATAACAGCAGCATATAAAAAAAAACATAGGTCAGTTACAAAGGTGAGGCGCCTTGTTAAAAAGTGATTAAGGATAGTGAGGTAAGAGAAGGGTAAATGATAGTGGTTAATCAGGTTTGGAACAGGGACATTGCCAGAGAGTATTGAGATGGGGTTTAAGCTTTTTGAATTGTAGGAGTGAAGGTTCTGAGGTGAGCATGGTCGGTAGGGAGTTCCACATTTTACCTACAAAGTTTGAGAATAGAGAATCCCCAGCAGAATTATTGGCTTTGGTAGTTTGAGCTAAGATCTTATTGGAGGAGCATAAAGATTGCAGGTTAATATAGGGGTGAATGATGTTTTTCAGAGATGGTGTTTTCTCTGGGTGATACAGTATCTGGTGAGCCGTTTTGAGTTGGTTGAAATGGAGTTGGCTGGAAAATTCTAACCACCCTAGTTGCTTCAAGTTAGTGCAGTGGTGCATTCTAAAGGTGGAATTTGTGGCAAATCTAGCTATGTGATTGTAACAAGAAGCAAATTTGTTAAGGGTTGTCTTGTTTAGGTTTGTAAAAAGGGGGGAGGCATAGAAAAGAGTTGATAGTAGGTGTGTGCTGGCAATTGTAATTTTAGCATGAGGAGTGAGAAAGTGTTTTACTTTATAGAGAGAGCCAAGCTTTTTATTGACAGTTTTGATGGTTAGATTGAAATGGGTGTCAAATTTAAGGGAGTTATCAATGGTAACACCTAATAGCTTTGTGTGAGCTTCTGGTGATATAGTGATTCCATTGGAGGATGTAATAGAGAAGGTGGGGGGAAGAGTCTTGTTAGTGGGTGAGAAAGTAAGTAGTTTTCTTTTGTTGGGGTTGAGAACTAGTTGACGACTAGAGAACCATTTTTCTATTAGGTTGAAGGTGTTTTGGGTTGAAGCAATGAGGTCTGCCAGGTTGGAGGCAGTGCTGATGATAGTCAAATCATCTGCATATTGAATGCATGTGGCATGGGGGGTGATTGTGGGCAGGTCATTAACAAAGATAGTGAAGAGAAGAGGGCCAAGAATAGATCCTTGGGGAACTCCAAGTGTAACAGGTAGGCATGTGGATAATTTGTCCTGCCATAGAACAGCCTGTTGCCTATTGGACAGGTAGGATTGGAACCATTTCAGCGTGGAATTGCTGAGTGATAGTTTTTTAATGTATGGAGGAGTTGAATGTGGTTCACCATATCAAAGGCCTTGGAGAGGTCTAAGAAAAGAGCAGATGATAGTTTATTATTGTTTCTGAAGTTATTGATGGTATTAGAAAAGGATAGTAGGGCTGATGTGGTAATGTGATTTGGCCTGAAGCCATGTTGGGAGTTGGCTAGAATTTTATTTTTGGTGAGGTGTTCCATCAGTTGTTTGTGGACACACTTTTCCATAATTTTGGCCAGGGGTGAGAGTATAGCTATAGGTCTGTAGTTGGTTAGCTCTAGTGAGCTACCACCTTTATGGAGAGGAATAATGTGGGACATTTTCCATATGGAGGGGATGAAGGCTTCTGACAAGGTATGGTTTATGATTATGGAGACGGGATAGGAAATGGTCTCAGCTGCTTTTTGCAGAAACTCAGCTGGGAGAAGGTCAGCTGCTAGCTTAGTGGGTTTTAGTTTTTTAAGAAGAGATATTATAGAGGATATGGGTACTGGATCGAAGGTAAATAGATGATCTGATGTAGTTGTAGTATTCTGCTGGCATGCGTAGTGGAGTGGGCTGGTTGTTTGTTTGAATTGTGTGGCCAGGGATTGTATAGTTTCTGTGAAGAAACTATTGAATGTGTTAGCAATGTTTACAGGGCACTGTTGTTTGCAAGTTGTTGGAGTGGGGGTGGTTGCCTGGCCTGGGTGCAGGAGTTTGTTTAAGCCTGTCCAGAATGTTTGTGGATTATTAAGGTGTTTGTGTTGGAGGTGGAGGAAGAAGTTCTTTTTATCATTTAAGATCATTCTTTTAGTTTCATTTCTAAGTTGCTGGAAGGTTTGGTGGGAGTGTGGGTCTTTAGAGGTACGCCATGTGACCCACATCTTGTTTTTAGATAGGATTTTGGATTTTGTTTCCTTAGAGAGCCATGGTGTGGTTTTGGTTTTAGTTCTAATGGACCGTATTGGAGCATGGGAATCTAGAATCTTGAGGAAGGTGGTGTTGAAGTAGATAACTGCCTCTTCAAGAGGAAGAGTCTTGAGTATTGTCCAGTTGTGGGCTTTAAGTTCAGTTTGAAAAATGGAGGCGTTGAATTTATTATTGTTCCTGATTTTTTTTATGGTTGTAAGAAGGGGGGTGATTTTCTTGAATTTGATAACATAGGTGAGTAAGTGATAACTCATGTCCTCTGGGTGAGTACCTGCTGAGTACTGGTCAGGATCTTTATTAGTAAGGGTCCAGTCCAGGATGCTGTCTTTGTTTTGGGGTTTACCTAGTCTGGTAGGAGTGGATATGAGCTGAGAAAAGCCATGTAGATTTATGCTGCTAGATGGGGAGCTAGATGAGAAGGAATTCCAATCGATGTTGAAGTCACCTAACACTATGAGTTTGAGTTAACCAGTGGAGAAAGTCCTCTAAGGTTTTGTTATTATTGTTGCCTGGGGGGATGTAAATACATGCTATATTTATGCTTTTATGTTTGTTTGGTTGAAGTTTTACAAGTAGAATTTCGGCATTGTTTGTTAGGAGGGGTTGTGGAGAGGCAAGGGAGATTTGTAATGTATTTTTGTAGAGTATGGCTACACCGCCACCTTTGCGAGTTATTCGGTCTGCTAGTAGTATATCATACCCTGGTGGGATTATCTGTGTGTCTTTCGTACTTGGTTTAAGCCAGGTTTCTGTGAGACATAGTAGGTCTGGGGAACAAGTAGCTAAAAGGGCATGTAGATTGTGAATCTTATTGTTTACACTTCTGATGTTTAGATGACAGGTCAGAAGAGAGTTAAAGGGTCTAGAGTTTAGATTGAGAAGTAGAGGGGAGGATAGGGTGGAATTAGAATTGAGTGGAGGGGAAGGGCCAGGGTTGGGGTGGATATCACCATCTGTGGCTAGTCTGTGATTCAGAGTGGTAATGAATTTGAGGGCTTTGAGTAGAAGTTTGTAGTAATGTGTATCATTTGGCCTAATATTGGTAGGTTTGATAATTACATAGCATTCGAGTTCTAACAAGGAGGGTGAGTAGGGAGTTGAGTCATGGCCTCTGTTGTTAATTATGGGGGAGGGGTTGGTTTGGTAGCCTGGGTGGTGGAAGCCTATGTAAGACCAGGTTTCATATAGGGTAGCTAGGTAAGGGACAAGTAGGAGGGGAAAAAGAGTTAGTATGATAAGCTTCCTGGGTGGTGTCATATTCCGTTTGATTTTAGAGGGCGGTAGTGAGGTACAGGAAGTTATTGGACAGTAGGGGGAGTGGTTTGAGGTTATAAAAGTATGAGTTATCATTTTAAAATGGCTCGGTGAAATAGAAAATGGATGCTTAAGGAATGAACAATCAAAACAGCATATCAAAACAATACTACATGCAGGTTGCCATACTTCTCTCTTAGCACAAGAAATCTGGACAAAGCCAAAAATAATGGGGGCAAAGGCCCAAAAATAGGGACAAATTCTAAATATTGCTCTTAGATGCATGTTTTGTTACCATGCATTTTCTGAAGGATCTGAAAAGCAACTGTCTTGTCATTATTTACAGAATTCAATCCTCACTGCTTTGCTAGAATAACTCAAACTGTATGAGGAACAGACCAAAATGAGGCAAAAATTGACACTCTACAAAAATCTGGACAGCTGAGAGGTATGAAGGCCACTATAGCTAGACAATCCAAAGTTTAGGGCACTATGTGCCTTGCCTTCAAGGCCATTAAGAACCTGAAGTCCAAGACCTCTTATTTCTCCACAAATCAAACAGTCTGGCAAACACTAGAACCAGATCTGAAGCTGTTTCAGCAAATAAGCAAACCACTATGGAGAGAGGGATTTGTCAGTAATGGACTACCCCTTCTCTCAAACAAATTTCTTCTCCAAATCAAGCAATGTAACACACTATCTTCCTTTAAGAAGGAATTAAGATAATTGAAGGGTATGCATACATTTACCACAGGTATAACTAGCCTATCACTCCTACAAAAAAGGAGGTAAGGTCTAAGAGTGGGTACTGCCAAGATGTAAATGGCCACATGACCCATTTGATGTCTACTTTGTCATTCCATGATTCTAGGACAGGCTGCAGGAATTTGGGCCGCTACTGATTTACTGCATTGTACCTTCAGTGCAATGTTCAGAGTGAGAAAACAGACAAACCACTTAAATCACTTATGATTACTCAGATCTCTTGTGCTAAGAGAGAAGTATGGCAACCTGCATGTAGTATTGTTTTGATTTGCTGTTTTGATTGTTCATTCCTTAAGCATCCATTTTCTATTTCACCGAGCCATTGCATCAGACTTTTTTTAACTTAGGATTCACTCATTCAGCTGCAGATACATGTTACGTCCTGCCATTACCTATCGCTTTCAAACATTTCCACATGATCAGTTGTGTGAACAAGCAGCAGATAAAGAGGACCCACAGCTGTCAGTAAATAACTGAGTAACTGCAAGGGGACTAGGGCAAAGACTGAGCCCACAGCTGTATATATGGTTCCCCTTTATAATCTTGAAATATTGAAATCTCAAATTTCAATATCTTGAGACCATAAAGGCGAAAGTTGAAAATACCGAAACCCAAAACCGCGAAATACAAAATATCAAACATAAACACACCATACACCACACAATACATACACTATCCTACCCACACTACAACAAATCAAACAACAAAACATTCACAAACACAACCCAAACCAACACACCTACACTACATATAAGCAGGGGGGCAAGCCCCTCTGCATCCCCCCATGTGGGGGGCTGTGCCCCCCACATCCCCCTACTTAAATAAACCAAGTCTGAGATCACACAAACAGGAAAAGACAATGGACACACACAAACAGACACACACACACACACACACACACACACACACACACACACACACACACACACACACACACACACACAGACAGCAACACATCCGACACTTACACAGTCATACACTCACCTACCTATCCCAACCCACACTTACAAACCCACTCATATACATTCAAACTCTCACCCAAAACCTTTACAAAACACTCAAATTAAATCTCACCCAAATCCACAAGACACCATACACCATCCACATAAAACACCACACGTAAAGAAGCGTAAAGCCATAACCGCAAATTCGAGATATTCGAATTCGCGATTATGCACTTTTGCTATTCTAAAAATTCGCCTTTATGGTCTCGGGATACTGAAATTCGAGATTTCAGTATTTTGAGATTATAAAGGGGAACTAATATTCACCAACAGCATGTACAAGAAGCAGTTGGAGGTTTTGTCTTACATAGTGACTTCTTGTGCCTATAATAAGGCAAACTATCAGATTTGCACATGGATAGTAGCATGTTGGTCAGTTTTTGCTACAGGGGTTGTGAGGTATTTGACTTGAGCTGAGAAGTCTTTGTCTCTCTACATAGAACAAATGCTGGGTTTGAGTGTGTGCAACAGAGAGTATGTTTGGTTGCGTGTGTAAGGATTGTGGAGTGGTCTTATAAGCCCAAATGAGAATTGAATTGCTGAGACCATGTTGTGTATGGGGGGTTGTGTGCATGGGAGTTTGTGTGTTCTGGTGCTTTGTGGAGAGTTCTGGTTTCTTTGTGCAGAGGAAAGTCTGTGCAGCTAAGAACTGCAACATGTTCACCATGTGATTGACAGCTTACTGTGTATGTGGTCCATTGTTAGCAGTGAGTCCATGTTTGAGTGCATGGTATTTGTTCAGGAATCAGAGGCCTACAGTGCATGTGTATGTCTCTGTCTGTAAGATACTAAACTATCTTGGTGAGTGTGTGTAGGTAGGGAGTGATTTGTTTTTGGTATATGAAGGTTTGAAAGGAAGGTGTGGGTTGTGTGGCAGTTGAACAAGGAAAGGTATTTCTGTGATTATGTCCCAAATGGTATTTTTCCCAAGATAACTGCAATCTCAAAACTGGTTATACAAGTGTGCCGGGGGACATACCCCCATAAAAGCCTCCTTTTTGTTTTTTTCTGTGTGTTTGGGTTAGTGCCAGTTGAGTGGTGAGGGAGTGTGCACATTCATGTGAATACAATGAGTATATACTTAGTCTAGTTGTTGAATGTGCTTGATTGAGGTGTGTTGGTTTTTGTTTTTTATGGCCAAGTGGATCTCCACTATTCTGACCTCATGATTTCAGATGACACCATGATAAAGTTCCCTGGTAAAGACTGTATAGTTTGTCTACAATTCTGTTACCTGGTTTGTGAATGGTGAATAAATGCGAGTAAATAAGAAGCAGTGTAGATGTGGACAACCCTCCAAACAAGTATGTATATATACACACAGACACACACAGACACACACACAGACACACACACACACACACACACACACACACACACACACACACACACACACACACACACACACACACACACATACACAGACACACACAGACATACACACAGAGACACACACAAAATTTTAAAAGATAGCATGCATTAAGAAATACTATTTTAAAATTAACTTGAACTATGTGCTAAATATGTCATGGCTGGGCTGTTCATAGGTTCATAGGTAGGTACTAGGCTATTAGCCTTAGGGCCTATATAAGCCTACCCAAAAAGGTACCCTGGCTTTCGCCACCTAAAAATATTATTTTCCTGTGCCCCTGTTAAGCAGAGCCACAGAAGTGATCCCTGGGGTGAATTTCCTATTTCCCATCCAATCATCACAATTTTTCTTGAAGAATGCTAATGAGGGGCTCTGTTTAACATAGATAGGTAGTCTGCTCCAGAGTATGAGAAATGTCTGGGACAGGAATCTATCCCTCCAGCATGTTCTGTTTATTGTGGTGACAAAGTTTAGGTCCCTAGAGCGTGTAGCTCAGAGGGGTTGGGATTTCTTTAAGTGGAGCTTGTCCAACAGCTCTGGGTTTGACATAGCTTTGTATGTTAGACAGAGATCGCCTCTGAGTAGCCGATATGCAACGGAGTAAAGCTGGAGTTTTTTGAGATGGTCTGCATAGGGCATCTGTTTGAGGCCAGTAATCCTCTTTGTGAGCCATTTCTGTGGTCTTTCCAGTTGTTGTAGTAGAGTTCTTGTGAGGTACATACCAAAAGGGGCATTGTACTCTATAATGGGTCTAATGAGTGATGAGAAGAGGGGAACAATGACATCTTTTTTCTGAATGAGAAACCTTTTTGATGAGGTGAGCCACATTGAAGGATTTCCTGACCACTGTGGCAATGTGATCAAAGGAGAGACTACTGTCCACCTGTGTCCCAAGGTCTCTTATCACATTTTTGGCGTTAAGTAGACTACCACTTATGTGGTAGTTCATGGGTACAGAGGTTTTACCAAAGGGGATGACAATCACGTTTTACTGTTGACAATACACTTACTGTTTTTAACAAAATAATACTTTTCTTCATTTTCTAAAGAATGTTTTCAACAAAATAATATTTTTCTTCAATTTCTAAAGAAATTTTACTAAATTTAGTTTTCAGTCCTTAGTAAATGTAATAGTTTTCTAGCCAATGCATACCATATTTCTTACAGCAATCACTGCTTTGATCTGTATATAGCATAGAGGATTATGACTGGGTCACCGATCATAACCAGTCTATTATGTGTTCGAGACACAGGTGCCAAGAAATTCACCTCAAGAGTGAAGCTCAAGGTGAATCTTGACATCCATGTGGAGAACACATAATTCAAGGTTATGATCAGAAACTCATAATTTGTTGTAGTGCATGGAGCTTTGACTGCTCCATTTACTACTAATTTATAGGGAAAAAATGCCAAGCATTTTGCCAGCTTTCAAAGCCATGAAACACTTAGTGGACACTGTCAAAAGGCAGTGTAACACAGTCCATTATGTTTACACTTACCTTTCATGCTTCTCAGCTGTCCAGATTTTCACAGAATGCCTAGATTATTGATTTATATTTTTGGCTTGTTCTTCATTACAAGTTACTGGTACAGACAAAATCTTTTGTTCTGCCACTGTCATTTGCTGGTCAGTACTGGCAGATTTTACTGCCTAGCGAGAGACCCAACCTCAACATCTTCAGCAGGGGGGTACTTATTTGTTAAGGTCTGGTCTCATCCACTCTGGCAATTAAATTGTGTATATCAGAGAGTGTGTGGTGTACCTTTAAGAGCCATTCCATTCTGTGGGCACGTGCATATAAGTACTGAGCACATACAAGCAAGAGTGCCATTTTGAGTGAGCAGCTGGAGTGAAAACACATGTGTGTAACAGTCAATTCATTTAGGTTTTATGTTCCAGTCATCCATCCTGATGTGTTTGTGTGTAATAAACAACTTAAACATCCAAGCCTCATTGTCTTACTTGAATACACAAGACTAGCGACAACTGGCATGTCCTTTCCCGAATATCAGAGTGTAATCACCGCACTCCATGCACTATATAATAGCAGTTTGCTTCTACATTTAGATGAGGTATGTTTTTCATTTTGATCTTATGACATTGCTTGTAAAATAATTTTGCCCTGCAAATGCATATATCAGATAGGGTCCCTATTAATTATTCGAACTTTTTAAAGTTCGAATGTCATATGGTCGACACCATATTATCGAACTTTGAAAAGTCTGAAGGTTAAAAGCAATGGCTTCATATGGCGCAGAATGGGAAAATTTCCCTTTTCTGCACTGAAGTGCGATCTCAGAGTTGGTATATTTAAGTAGGGGGTGTGGGGGTGCAGGGGGGCTTGCCCCTTTACTCAGAGCATTAAGGTAATTTTTTTTATTTTTTATTATATTTTCAAAGTTTCAAACTTCATTCATATGTTGTCGAACATATGAGGTTCGAAGTTTTGAAACTTCGAATATAATATAGACCCTATCAGATATATACTATTCATGTAATGTCACCTTGAAAATGACCTGGTTAAAGGCTGGGTCCTTGGACCAGTCTACATACTCAATTAACAAATATAAATAAAAGAGTATGATGCAGCACTCAAATGGATTACATATATGTATGTGTGCGCACACACATGCACGTACGCAACTATAGTGTGGCACACGTTACATAAATTTGATTATTTTAGAATAAGCCTGTTGTGGGCTGTTTACATCAAAATAATATTTTTTGTTCATATTCTAAAGAAATTTTAATTACATGCAATGTTTATTCCTTTGTTTCATACTCATCTCTCAAACAGTCAGGCTCTGCTTTTTTCCGTGGTCTTCCATATCTGGAGCATTTAACAGGACTGTTTACACCGAATATCATGTTTCCCTTTGAGTGAGAGCTGCTTGCACTACAGCTTTTCTCGAAGACACAACTTCAGGAATCTGTCTTTGCAGCTGTCTGCTATCACAGCCCTTACCATGGGGCTGGGAGAAAAGTAAAAAAAGAGGATTAGAAATGGAGAAGTTAAAGAAATAGGAAATGAAGTTATGGATTACCTGCAAAGTGAAGGATTTAGTGTTGACAGTCCAACTCTGGTAATGTTACAGCACGATGGAACAAGGACTCTCCAAATGAAGGAGAAAGAAGGGAATGGGTAGCTTATGATCACTTGCCATATGAAGATTCTCTGGTGCCTTCAGAACAAAACCAGTACAAAAGTTAATTTGGGAGCTGCACAGCAAGGGAAGCAGCAGGAAACAGTGGCAACTCTGATGCCATCAATGTTGTCGAATGATAGGCCAGTGAGTTTCCATATGAAACAGCAACAGATGGCGCAGGATGCAGTTGAAGAGAATGTGTCACAGGAAGATGTTCTGGAACTTTCTGTAGGATGTCCACAGGAAAGAGATCATGAATGCGCCCTTTGTTTAGAAGAAAAGGATCGAAGGGAATAGTTGCTTGATTAGATTACAGAAAGTCAATAAGACTTAAAAGATTAAGAAGTCTGATAAAACAAATGAACACAGTAATCAAGACTATTAACAGAAGAAAATAGGATATATTACTGTGACAATAAATGAATACCAGATAAAGTCTTACCACAAAAACACAGGACAATAAGGGAAAGGAAGGGAAGAAATCAAACGCCATCATGGAAGTATCAAATAGAGAAAACTATAAAGCAAGTAAGACAAGAAGTGTCACTGTGACAAGAGAACAGAAAAGGGAACAGATCAACAAAAACACTTAAGATAGATGTGATAAAAGCAATGCACAGTATCAGAGCAATCCGGAATCTATTGTACACTACTGCAAAATAATAAACCAAAAATATCAGCACAAACAGAAAAACTAAGACATGAAGGAAAAGTACAAAATAATCACTTCACTGATGATCCAAAAGACTGGGAGACTAGAAATACCAACAAAATAGAAGAAATAGACACATTTTGGGGAAATATCCATGAAGATCCTGTGGAGCATAACAAAGGTGCTGAAGAAAATTAAGAAAATCTCTTAATTTAAAAAAACAAGGCCTAGATGCATTACCTAGCTTCTGGCTAAAAGTATTAGCCCTGAGGAAAAAAAAAAAAAATATATATATATATATATATATATATATATATATATATATATATATATATATATATATATATCAATCCTCCTTAGGAGTAAACCTGCAAGTTATCCTAACAACTATAAATAAACTATATACTGGAATTGATGCCAGAGTTAATCATTTAGAAGAAAACTCAGTCATGGCAATAGAACAAAAGGGTAATAAAACAAAGTCATATGGAACAAAGGATAATTTGTTATTAAAGTCAAAGTGGAGAATTGTAAAAAGAAGAATCTAAGCATGGCATGGATAGCTTACAAAAAAAGCATTTGACAACATCCCACATTCGTGGTTAAAGGAGTGCTTACAGATATATACGATACACCCTACATTGATTGATTACATTACAGTAACCATGAAATAGTGGCAAACCACTTTGCAGCTAAGCCATGATAAAGGACAAATTATCCCAGGGATAAATGTTCAGACGGAGATATTCCAGGCTGACTCTTTGTCCCTGCTATTCTCTTGTCTTGTCTTTTTTAACCCAGTAAGCTGTCTACTTAACCAGATTAGGTCATGGTTACAATTTGTTTCCCAGAGCACAACAGTGTGTGAAGACTTTTCACCTTCTTTTTATGGATGATGTAAAACTGTATAGTTCATCAGATAAGGAAATGAAAGCACATCCACAAGTGGCCAAGACTTTTTCAGATGATACACGAATGTCACTTGGTCTTGATAATTGTGCAAAAACAACCTTTAAAGCAGGAAAGCTGCAGCACCAAAAATGTCAGTTTGGGAAAGGAATGTGATATAAAGGAACTTGAGAAGGAGGGAGTGTATACACATTTTGGAACTGATGAAGGAACAATAAACATGAACAAATGTGAACAAAACTTAGTAAGGAATATTTTAGAAGACTACAATTAATACTAAAAACAGCCCTGACATTTAGGAACAAAGTCCAAGCTATAAACCAATTTTCTCTTCCTATTTTAGCTTACAGTTTTGGGACAATTAATTGGCCCCAAAAGGTATTGGATCATTTGAAAAAAAAAGAAAAATGCTTCATGCTTATCAAATGACTTACAAGCAGGAATGGAAATCAAAGAGTAGACAAAAATCAGGCAGCAAATGAATGTGCCAAAAAAACAAAAGAAAGAAAAGGTAAAGAATCAGATGAAAAGGCAAGAAATGTAGAAAAGACCTAAATATAGTTGCAAGGGTTGGGAGGGTGGCCTAATGGTTAAGGTATTTGCCTTGCAAACACAAGGTTCAGGGTTTGCGTCTCACAAGGGACAATTGGCTAGGCTTAAAATGGCTCACAAGGACAGTTAGCTTAGTATTAGTCTATGAACCTATGAAACACAGAAAACTCCTGGGACAACCTCATGTCAATCAGGATATGAATGGTTAAGAACAGGTGAATTTAAACTGAAAGACAAAAGGTTAAGATTGGTTGCCCAGAATAGTGGACTATGTACATGTTAGTTTACAAACTCCATAAAACATGTGGGAGAAACAGACAAATGCAAGTTTTGTAAAACAGAATTGGAAAAGTACAGTTGTGTACACTTACCATAAATGTAGATGTTCGAGTGTATTCACTGTTGCAGTCATCACATTTGGGTTATCTGCTTGCAGTAGCCCTCAGTCAGCCTGATTATCAAAGTATTGGGTCCTGTGTCGGTTGCTGTCTCATCTTCCATGACATCAGGTAGTCAGAGGTAAAAAGCATACAGCAGACGCCATTACATCAGTTTTTCTTGCCCCAGATATCAGGTGCCCCCATAATTGGAAGCAATTATATATACAAGGTTACACTTCCAATAAAAAAGCAAATACACCAAAAAGCTTTAAGCATAGTAAACAAGAATAGAGGTATAGCCAAAAAAAGCCTGGGGACTGGAGGGAAGGTAACCAGGACTGAAACAGTGAATACACTCGAACATCTAGATTTATGGTAAGTGTACACAACTGTACTATGTTCTTCATGTTTCACTGTTGCAGTCTTCACATTTGGGTAGATTCCCAAAGCTAAAGATGGGAGGAGGAGATTAGGTAGCATTAGGACCAGCTATAAGGCCCTGCAAGACTGCGGTGGCAAAGCCAGCTCTGGATTTAGAGAAAATTGACAAATGGTAATGCTTGGTGAAGGTATGTACAGAACTCCAGGTAGCAGCTTCTAAGATGTCCCTGGTAGGGACACCTCTGAGAAAGCCTGTAGAGGTAGATGCAGCCCTGGTTGAATGTGGTCTTATCCCCTGTGGGGTAGGTTTTCCATAATGTTTATAGCAGAAATGAATGCAATGGCCTATCCATTTAGAAATGGTTTGCTTTGAAATGGCCTTCCCCTCTGCCCCTGCAGCAAATTCAACCAGCAGCTATTCAGATTTTCTGAGAGGTTTAGTCCTGTCCAAGTAAGGTTTAGTCCCGTTCAAGTAAAATCTAAGTTGTCTGTGCACATCTAAGGAGTGCAGTATTCATTCCCCTTTGTTCTGTGGATTAAAAAAAGAAGGTTGGCAAATGAATGGACTGATTAAGAGCCATACTGGATACCACCTTAGGCATGAAGGAGGGATTGGTCCTGAGGGACACCCTGTTTGCATGGAAGATGATGAAAGGCTCCACTGCCATAAGGGCCTGTAATTCAGACACCCTTCTTGCTGAAGTAGTGGCTAAAATGAAGGCTGTTTTCCAAGAAAGGAATGAATTTCAACTCTGCATTTGCAGCTGGCTCAAAAGGAGGTAGAGTGAGTTTTTCCAATGCAAAGTTAAGGTCCCAGGCTGGAGTAGGGGCTCTTCTGTGTGGTCTTAAGTTTTTGGCCCCTCTGAGGAATTGCTTCAGGAGTGGATGAGAGAAGAGGGGTGGTTCAGTGTTGTAATGAGCTGAAATGGCTGAGGCATGAATTTTGATGGAGGAAAAGGAAAGGCCCTTGTGAAGCATCTCAGTTATGTATTGAATAATCTGAGATAATTTGGGTGCTGCTGTGCCCATCCCCTGAGTTTGGTTCCAGGAACATAATCTTTTCCATTTTTTAGTGTAAGATTTTCTAGTACTAGGCCTCATTGTCTCCAGAATGACATCCAACACTTGCTTAGTGAGGGATGGTAAAGGAGAGATCAGGTAATTAGCCAGGCCAGGTTCAGGGTTTGAATCTGAGGGTGCAGAATCTGGCCCTCTTGCTGGGACAGCAGGGCAGGGGTATGACGCAAGTGCCATGATGCCAGCAGTGATACACTGGACAAAAGGGGGTACCAGTGTTGGCATGGCCAGTCTGGTGCAATCAGTATTGTCCTTGGTTTGTCCTGTTTGATCTTTAGTAGTATCTTGGAGTGGAGAGTCAGTGGTGGAAAGGCTGAAACTGAAATGTTTTTCCCAGTGAAGGACAGGGCATCCACTTTCCAAGCTTGTTTGTGGGGGGTCCTTGTGCAGAATTTGTCCAATTGGTAGTCCTGGTGGGAGTCAAACAGTTCTGTCTCTGGGCTCCCCGTTTGTTTCTCAACATGTTGAATATCTTTGGTTCCAGTTTCCACTCGTGTGGGACCATTTGATTTCTGCTTAGTTCATCTGGCAGTGTATTTAACTTTCCTGGCAGGAATTGAGCATGTAGGTGCACTTGGTAGCGCAAGGCTGTGTTACACAGAGCCATGGCTAGTCTGCAGAGAGGGTATGAGTGGTGTTGTCTGTCTTTACCATTAATTGTCCTGGAAGAATGTGGTCCTTGAAGGCTGTCAGAGCATTCTGTACAGCTAACATTTCTTTTTGATTGATATGCAGGTGCATTTGAGTTGGGTTCCATTTGCCCTGAATGCACTTCCCTGCCAAGTGAGTCCCCCATGCATAGTCTGATGCATCTGTTAGGGTTTGGGTGGTAGGGGGTAGAGTGAATGGTAGTCCTTTGTTTTGGTGGCATGCCACTGCCCACCAAAGAAACTCTATCTGTAGGCAAGGTATGATCGATATCATTGCTTCTAGATCCTGAGAATGTTGACACCATAGGCTTTTTAGATACCGTTGTAGTTTCCTCATATGCAGTCTTGCATATGGAATTAGGAGAATGCAGGAGGCCATGAACCCCAAGGCTTGCAGTATTTTCCTTGCAGATAGCTGGGTCTTTGTGGCCAGTAGTTTGAAGTAGGTTGTCAAATAAACTTGTTTCTCTGGCGTGAGGAAAGCCATCTGTGAAGTTGTGTTCAAGCTTGCTCCCAGGAATACAATTTGTTGGTAGGGTACAAGATGTGATTTATTTTCAATTATGGTGTACCCCAGAAAAGTTAGCAATTTTTGTACAAACGCCAGACTATTCAATAGAATGTTGTGGCTTTCTGCCTGAATTAGACAATCGTCCAGGTATGGGCATATTTGAATATTTCTTTGCCTGCAAAATGCAATGAATGGAGCAAGGCATTTTGTGAATACCCTGCACACAGTAGATAAGCCAAAGGGCAATGCAGAGAACTGATAGTGCATGTAGCCTGTTTTGAAGCGTAGGCATCTTCTGCAAGATTCCCTGATTGAGATGTGCAGGTAGGCTTCCTTGAAATCCAGGGTTGCCAACCAGGCATCTTTGTCTGGCATTGGAACCAACTGGTGAAGAGTTAGCATCTTGAATTTTGGGATCACCAAAAATGTTTTTAGGATAGAGGTCCAGGATAGGACGCCAGGAGTTGTCTTTTCTAGGCACCAGGAAAGTCTTGAGTAGAAACCTTGTCCCCTTTCCTCTTCTGGGACAGTTTGAATAGCTCTGATAGTTGAGAGAATTTACTTTTGAGCCTCTGCCCACTGGTTTGGGGGTAGATCTGGCCAACCGTTTGGGGTTGGCTTGATGTGGAAGTGGAATCCGTATCCTTGGGAAACTATACTTAAAACCCATTTGTCCTGGGTAATGAGTTCCCAATTTTTTGCCTGCAGGGCAATCTTTCCCCCTAAAGGAGCAGTCAGTTGTGCAGGGCTTGGAAGTTTTAAAGTTAAGTCATGGAGACAGTTTACCATAGGGGGAGTCTTACTACTCCCTGCTTTTGAAATGGGAGCCCCCCCACTGCTTAGTCCTGTGAGTACCTTGGGACTGAAGCCTGAGTGTTCTTTTGGTTCTGGGTTTGGTCTGAGAAGGCCTGGAAGAGGCAGGAAAGGACCAATTCTTAGAGGGCTAATGCCTATTAAATCTGGGAGGCTGTACTTGCAGGAAATCTTTTAAATGTTTGCATAGATTTAGCTTTTTCCTCCATCTTTTTAAGTACTTCTTCTGCTTTGTAGCCAAACAGGCAGTCCTGGTTTAAGGAAGCATCCAGCAATTTAGCTTTAACATGATCTGGCAAAGATTGCTCCTTAAGCCAAGCATACCTTCTAAGTACAGACCCATTGACAGCAGCCCTGCAAGATGTCTCTAGTGAATCAAAACCACAATGCAAGGTATGTTTTCAACTTGTTCAGCAGAATGCATTAAATCCTGTAAATCCTTATTTTCAGCACAGTCAGGAATCAACATCATTTTCTGTTTAAGCAATCCAGTAATATGCTGCTGATACTTATGAAACTGGCAGTTTAAGGTCCTAATGGCCAAGGTTGCAGAAGTGTATACTTTCTTACCTTATCTTTTCAGCACCCTGGAATCTTTATCAGAGGGGGTAGGATTTTTGGCAGTAGTAACCTTAATGCCATTTGGTCCCTGTGAAATGGTCTCAGGATCCGCAGTAGGATTTTGAAAGAGGAACTTGAGAGTCAGGAACCCTGTAATATCTATCTGGTTTTCCTGGGAGCAGGAGGTAAAGAGTCAGGGGCCAAGCTACATTCCAAAAAGGCATCATCAGCAATGTCCAGTATAGGGGGAATAGCTAAAGGCCTGTGTTGGGGCTGGAGTAAGAAATCCCTAAGCCTCTTTTTAGAGTCAGAGAAATCCTGGCTTTCACAGCAAAAATGCTCTCTAAGGGTATGCAAGGTTTCACCAAAAGAGAAATCCTCTGGAGGGGAAGCAGAGGGAATAGAGTCCTCTGCATCAGAATTCCTCATTAGGTAGACAAGGGTAAATCTTGGTCATCAAAGAAAACAGAAATTTCAGAATCCTGATCAGAAGAATCATAAGCCAACTCAGTCCTAGGTCTCTTAGAGGGGGAAAGTTGGCTTGCCCTAATTAAAGGAATAAGGTCTTCAGCCATTCTTATCATTTGTTTTTAGGGCATAGAGGCCTGACCATGTGGTATGGGCACCATTTTTCTAGGCATGGATCGAGTTTTAGGCCTTGAAGAAGAAGATGGCGTTGGTTTAATATGCAAGTCAGTAGGCCTGAATGTACCCTCAGAAGCCAGTGCTTGCACAGTGGTGCCGGACCCATCCAAGTTAGATACATCCGCAGGTTCCACAGTTGAAGCATCTTGCGGCATACCGGACTCTGAATGGGTCTCAGTAGAGGCTTGCGAATCTGAAGTAGTGGGTATCAGGGACTGTGAAAGCACCTCACTGAGTACCAGCAAACTGGTGACTAGCTTAGGAGAAGCGTTGTCGGCAGCTTTGAATTTATGCGGTCTGTCTCTGTCTTTATCTTTGCGTTTTTTCAAAATGTCGGTAGTAGAGTGGCTTACCGAAGCCATATCTGGGTAATTGAACCGAGTACCAAAATATTTAGAACTATAAATATACAGACGACGAAGAGTTTGTTGTTTAAATAAGGCACAAAACTGACAGCGAGGTTCATCGTGGTCAGGGCCTAGGCAAGGAATACAGTACGAATGAAAATCTTTAGGAGGTATTTTCTTTCCACAAGAAATACAATTACTGACTTTTACTGACATCGGATTAGAGCAAGAAAAAGTTTCCCCGATGGGGTACTTAACTTAGTTGAAGACTTTGGTTCTGAAACTAGAAAACAAAAATTTAAGGAGTTGGCTGACCAGCACTTGCGAACTGCTTCTGCTTCAGGCACTGCACAGCAAGAAAGACTGATATAATGGCATCAACTGCATGCTTTATACCCCTGACTACTTGATGTCATGGAAGATGAGACAGCAACCGATGCAGGTTGATAATCAGGCCGAGTGAGGGCTACTGCAAGCAGATAACCCACATGTGATGACTGCAACAGTGAAATACGAAGAACATCAGTCACACATCTTGTTGCTGGATATGATACACTAATGGCAAAGGGCCTGTATACTGAAAGGCATAATAATATGGTAAGACTGTTGCACTGGGTATTGTACAAACATTACAATACTAAAGTATCTGAGAAGCACTGGAAACATCCCTGAGAAGCTTTATCTGGTCACA
>NC_056730.1:1152639861-1152666323 GCF_019279795.1 Protopterus annectens
AGAAAATTTCTGGAAAGGCCTTTTAAAACCTAGATGGGGTTAAAAGGGGGGTTTCACTTTTTTTTCCAAGGGGCCTTTCAAAAAACTTTTATGGGTTTTAATTTTTAAAAAAAAAAGGGGGTTTTCAGAAAAATTGGTTAGGGGGGTTTTTTTTTTAATTTTAAAAAACACCAAGGAAAAATTAATATGTGAAATTCGGGATGTTTTGAACCAAAGTTTTTAAACCAGAAGAATTCCTCAAAAGGATGGAGGAAAAAGCTAAATCTATGCAAACTGTTAAAGATTTCCTACAGGTGCAGCCTCCCAGATTCAGTAGGCATTGGCCTTCAAAGAACTGGTCCTTTCCAGTCCCGTCTAGGCCTTTTCCAAACCCAGGAACAGCAGACCACCGAGGCTACAGTCTCAGGCTATGCACAGACCTAAACAGTGGGGGGCTCCCACTTCCAAAGCAGGGAGTAGTAAGCCACCCCTATGGAAAAATGGCATAATGACGTAACCTTAACCCTTCCAAGCCCTGCTGAGCTACCTGCTCCCTTAGGAGGAAAGCTTGCCCTGCATGCAAAAAACTGGGAACTCATTACCCAGTACAAATGGGTTTTGAACATAGTTTCCCAAGGATAAAGATTCCACTTCCACACACTAACTACCCCAGATGGTTGGCCAGACCTACCCCGAAATCAATGTGTGGAGTCCCAACAGCAGGTTCTCTCTCTTCTCAATATCAGGGCTATTCAACCTGTCCTAGCAGAACAAAAGGGACAAGGTTTTTATTCAAGACTTTTTCTGGTACCCAAAAAAGACAACTCCTGGTGTCCTATCCTGGACCTCTCTATTCTCAACACCTTTCTGGTAGTTCCAAAATTCAAAATGCTAACTCTGCAACAGCTTCTTCCCATGCTAGCCAAGGATGCCTGGCTGGCAACCCTAGACTTAAAGGAAGCTTACCTGCACGTTCCAATAAGGGAATTGTGCAGGAAATGCCTATGCTTCAGGGCAGGCTCCATGCACTATCAGTTCTCTGCACTTCCCTTTGGCTTATCTACTGCGCCTAGGGTATTCACAAAGTGTCTAGCTCCAGCCATTGCATTTTTCAGGCAGAGAAATATTCAAATTTACCCATACTTGGACGATTGTCTTATTCAGGCAGAAAACCAGGGCTTGCTATTACAACACCTGGCATTCATAAAGAAACTTCTAATCGCTCTGGGGTACACCATCAATGAAAAGAAATCTCACCTAGTACCCTGCCAACAGACTGTATTCCTGGGAGCAAGCTTGAACACAACTTCCTAGATGACATTCCTCACTCCAGAGAAACAAGTTTATTTGACAACCTACTTCAAACTATTGGCCACAAAACCCCAGCTATCTGCAAGGAAAATACTGCAAGCCCTGGTGTTCATGGCATCTTGCATTTTACTAATTCCATATGCAAGACTGTATATGAGGAAACTCCAATGGTATTTAAAAAGCCTATGGCATCAACATTCTCAGGACCTGGAAACAATGATTTCTATCATTCCTTGTATGAAGACAGAGTTCCTTTGGTAGGCAGAGGCCTGCTACCACAACAAGGGACTCCCTTTCACTCTACCCACTGCCGCCCAAATGGGAGGCTCACATGGCAGGGCAGTGCATTCAGGGCAGATAAAACCCAAGACAGATGCACCTGCATATCAATCAAAAAAAAATATTAGATGTACAGAATGCTTGACAGCCTTCAAAGACCGCATTCTTCCAGGACAACTATTGATAAAGACAGACAACACCACAGTTATGTGAAACATAAACAAGCAGGGGGGGACCCACTCATTTCCTCTCTGCAGACTAGCCATGGCTCTGTGGAACACAGCCTTGAGCTACCAAGTACACCTGCAAGCTCAGTTCCTGCCAGGCAAACTAAATTCACTGGCAGATGATCTAAGCAGAAATCTCATGGACCCACATGAATGGAAACTAGAACCCAAAATATTTGACCTCTTGAGGAAAAAATGGGGGACTCCAGAGGTAGACCTGGTTGCCTCCCCTCAAAACTGCCAGTTGCACAATTTCTGCACAAGAACTCCCAACAGCCAAGCTTGGAAAGTGGATGGCCTGTCCTTCACCTGGGAAAGCCTCTCAGTTTATGCCTTTCCCCCTCTACCTCTCCTCGAAGGTTCTATTAAAGATGAAACAGGACAAGCCAAGGACAACACTGATTGCACCAGACTAACCACACCAGCACTGGGACCCCATCTTGCACAGTATTACACTGCTACAACCATGGCACCTGCCTCAGACCCCTTCCCTGCTATCCCAGCAGGCGGGCCAGATTCTGCAACCTCAGCTTCAAACCCTGAACCTTGCAGCCTGACTAATTCCTTGAGCTCTCCCCTAGCATCCATCAGTAAGCAGGTACTGGATGCCATTCTGGAGACAAGGAGGCCTAGTACTAGAAAATCCTATGCTGAAAAGTGGAAAAGATACTGTTTCTGGAGCCTAGCTCAGGGGATGGGCACAGCGGTGCCCAGCTTTCCTCATATTCTGCAGTACTTAAAAGAAATTCTCCACAAGGTCCTATCCTTCTCGTCAATTAAAATTCATGCCTCTGCCATTTCAGCACATTATAATACTGAGCCACCCCTCTTCTCTCACCCCTTGCTAAAGCAATTCCTTAGAGGGGCCAAAAACTTAAGACCCCCAGGAGAGCTCCCACTCCAGCCTGGGACCTTAACTTTGTACTGGAAAAGCTCACTCTTCCCCCTTTGAACCAGCTGCTAGAGCTGAGTTGAAAATCCTTTCTTGGAAAACAGCCTTCCTTCTAGCCATTACTTCAGCTAGAAGTCTGAATTACAGGCCCTCATGGCAGTGGAACCCTTCATTATCTTCCATGCGGACAGGGTTCCCCTCAGGACTAATGCTTCCTTTATGCCCAAGGTGGTGTCTTCTGTGGCCCTAAATCAATCCATTTATTTTCCTACTTTTTTCCCTAATCCACAAAACAAAGGGGAATGAATACTGCACTGTCTGGATGTGCACAGACTACCTAGATTCTATGTGGACAGGACTAAGCCTATCAGAAAATCTGAACAGCTGCTAGTTAGCTTTGCTGCAGGGGAAGAGGGGAAGGCTATTTCAAAGCAAACAATTTCCAAATAGATAGCCCATTGCATTCATTTCTGCTACAAGCACCATGGAAAACCTACTCCACAGGGGATAAGATCACATTCCACCAGGGCTGCATCTACCTCTGTGGCTTTTCTGAGAGTGGTCCCTAGCAGGGACATCCTAGAAGCTGCTACCTGGAGCTCTGTACATATCTTCACAAAGCATTGCCACTTGCCTATCTTTTCTAAATCCAGAGCTGGATTTGCCACTGAAGCCTTGCAAGGATTAATAGTTGGCCCTAATGCTCTTTAACTTCATCCTCACTTCCTTAGCTTTGGGAATCAACCCACATGTGATGACTGCAAAAATGAAACACAAAGAGCATAGTACAGTTGTGTACACTTACCATAAATGTAGATGTTCGAGTGTATTCACTGTTGCAGTCCTGGTTGCCCTCCTTCCAGCCCCCTGACTTCTCTTGGCTCTACCTTTTCTTCTTGTTTGGCATGTATTATATCATGTGTATTTGCTTTTGAGGGTGTACCATACCATATAATTGCCTCCTATTGTGGGGACACCTGACATCTGGGGCAAGAAAAACTTAAGTAATGCCGTCGGCTGCATATTTTATACCCCTGACGACCTGACGTCAAAGAAGAAGTGACAACATCTGACACAGAAATTCGAAGTCTCTGGTATTTAGACTGGCTGAGGGCTACCTGCAGGCAGATAATCCAAATGTGATGACTGCAACAGTGAATACATTCGAACATCTACATTTATGTTAAGTGTACACAACTGTACTTTCCCCCTACTTCATAATCTAGCCAAGAGCGATCACTACAAGTTACCCTACAAGGTGGACCTCCTGACACAAGAGAAAGGAAATCTCCTCCACCTACACTTGCAGATGTTGTACCTGACACTATGGGTGATAAAATTTTGATCCCTTTCAGACACCACTACTCAGAGAACGTGCTTTCAGTCCTGAAAGAGGCCAGGAAACCTACAACAAGAAAATCTTACCTTGCTAAATGGGAAAGATTTACTAAGTGGTGTCAAGACAAGGGAAAGGGCCCTTGCATTGCTGATACCCCCCGGTTCTTGCTTATGTGTGTCAATTGATAAAAAGTGGACTTTCCTATTCTTCAGTGAAAGAACACCTTTCTGCTATATCAACCTGCTTGCCTCTTGACTCCCTCCCTGCTAGTAAGGCTCAATGTAAATGTCTTCCTTAAAGGGGTGTTACACATGAGACCTCCAAAGAAGCCTGTCCTCTGCCCTGGGACTCACATTCTGGAAAAACTTACCCAATGCCTTTTTGAACCTGCTGGGGCATCTTCCCTACAGATTTGTACATGGAAAACAGCCCTTCTAGTGGCTATCACTTCAGCCAGAAGGGTTTCAGAGTTGCAAGCCTTAATGACCCCCATACCACCTTCTACAAGGAGAGAGTCACCCTGAGATCTAATCCCACCTCCAAGGCTTTCATAGAAGGTCTGGACACGGCATCCATTATGGAAGCAGTCACATGGCACACTATCCACATTTTCACCAAACATTACAAACTTGACCAAGTCTCCACAGCTCGTGCAGGATTCACCAGGGCAATCCTACAGGGCTTTGAATCCTCATCAGCATCTGCCACTCTCTCATCCATCTAAGCTGTGGTACTCTCCCACAACTAGAATACTGCAACACAGGAATAGAAGGACATAGAATTGTGTAAAATCTTACCATAACCATAGATGTCTTTCTCTTCCATGTTGCAGTATTCCTTCCCACCCACCATTTCCCCTCTTCATTCTCCTTTATCTCCAGCTAAAACCATCAGACAGCACTGGCACTTATACCTGCTGGGCCTTCTACTCTACCTGCTGCCCTTCAAGTTCTGAGGATTGTACGTGCAGACCTCACATTTAAGGCCCCTGGTTTATGGCCTTATATCTGATGTCCCACACATGCTGCAACAGCCAAACTGAAGCTTTTGTATAGGAGCTGATGTACGAGTCACCTAAGGGCAGAAAATCGTACAACTAGAATACTGCAACATGGAACAGAAGGACATCTATAGTTATGGTAAGATTTGACACAACTATTCTTTCATATTTGTATCAATAGTTCCAAAATCATGCTATGTACATGATTTTAAAAGATTTCACCTTAAAGCTTGAACAATAGCAAACTCAACTGTATTAATATTTGACCTCTGTGTACTGCAGGCAAATATCTAACTGTTGGTTTTAATTTGTTAATTTATACAGATATAATTTTCACATTTTTTCAAGTATCTCAGCAACCAAGTAACACAGATAGAACTTAATTTCATATGAAAACTCTCAGCTAAATGAACAAAATGCTGCTGACAGTATGTGTGTAACTTGAGTTGTGCCTGCGATATTTTAAGTAGTTTACAAAATATTAAAAATGTAATAGTTACTGTTTTTGCTGTGACTCATAAAATTCGGTTCAAGACCTAGAATCTAAAGAATACTACCACTATAAAAATTATTTGTGCTGAAGTGTTTGCCATTTATACTTCTTCCATAATCCCTATGGTTCCAGAGATATGAACATTTTTTTGAAATGTGAAGACATAATGTAAGTCTGTCAAAAGGCTTCAGCTCTGTCCATTGGAAGTTACACTGAAAACCCACTACAGTGAATGAGTTAAGACATGACTGCATTGGGTTGCCAAAGATAGTTCACATCTTATCTTCTGAACTGACCCTTCCAGTAGTGCTCTGAATCTAAATTAAAGTGTAAAGCAGTTTCTTTGGTTTCACCTCTTTGTGATAAGGAATCCCAAAGCCATGAAAAGATCTAAGGTTTTTTCTATGAGTCTGTTTAGGACAGGTAACTGCTTATTCATTTCATTTCTGGTGCAGTCATCCATAATGGACAGCTACTAAACACTTTTCCATCTATTGCCTGACAATAATTTCCACAATATATCAGGAAATTGTAACCTCCGAAGCCTAAAACTACATACTTATTTCTTTAATATATCTATGAAGGCAGAAATAATAGTAGTAACCATTGGAAGGCACCCTGTGTTGAGAAGTTATCCATATTAAGAGGATACTAAACAAGTCATGATAGAGGCACCAATTAAGAATAAGGAAAATGAGCAAATTATATTTTTGGCAGAGTTATAGAAGTACAGTTAGGCCTGTGATAACTTTTAGTTATGTACTCACCATAACTTCAGATGTTCGGGATCCATCTCGCCTACATTCTGACTGATGGGATCGGCTCCGAACCCATTCTGACTGATGGGTTCGGAGCCGATCCCTCGGCTCCGACTCGGCACGCTTATGCTATAGAGCAAGGCCTCTAATTGGCTGAGCTATCTTTATCCCAGGATGCACCACCACTAATCCCCCAGATCTTGTTTGTCTGCATTCATGCACACATGCACAGCTTGTTTATATAACATTGTTAGATGTTTCAAGATGAAACAACAGGATTCGGACCTTCTGATATCCTCTGATCTCCAAGGAAGGGGGAAGGAGGGTGGGTTATTAGGAATGTAGGCGAGATGGATCCCAAACATCTGAAGTTATGGTGAGTACATAACTAAAAGATGTTATGTGATCCTATCTCGCCTACATTCTGACTGATGGGACAGCGTCCTAGCACCTAAATCCCGGGTGGCTCATTGGAAAACACTCCTGAGCACTGTGGAACCAAATGAAGCTCGTCCTCTAGATGCCACATCTAATTTGTAGTGAGAAATGAAGGTGTACGGGAAGACCATGTAGCCAGCACAAATGTCACCAATAGCAAGCTTAGAATGAAATGCTACCAAGTAGCCATAGCCCTTGTAGAGTGAGCCTTGACAGAGGTGGAAAGCTCTTTGTTAGAATAAATATAAGCTTGAGTAATACAGTCCCTGATCCATTTGGCAATAGTGACCTTTGTGACCGCGTTGCCCAATTTGTTTTCTGCAAAGGACACAAACAACTGCTCTGTCTTCCTTGATTGTTTGGTCCTATCCAAATAAAACGTAACTGCCTGTGGACATCTAGTGTGTGGAAAATAAACTCCGCTTTATTGGAGTATTTTGGGAAAAAACTGGGAGCTCTAACGACTGTTGCAAGCATAAAGTAGAACAGACCTTAGGAACAAAAGAAGGATTTGGTCTGAGGGATACCCTGTCTGTATGAAAACCAAGTACGGGGTTTCACTGACAAAGCTTGAAGTTCTGAAACCCTTCTGGCTGAAGTAATTGCCACTAGAAAGGCTGTCTTCCATGATAGAAACTTTAGATCACAGGTAGCTGCCGGTTCAAAGGGGAAAGAAGTCAAGGCACGTAATACTATATCAAGATCCCATGGAGGTGCAGGATGAGAAATCGGAGGTCTTAATAGAGCAGCACCTTTCAAGAAGGTCTTACACAACCTGTTGCTCATTAAAGGTGGGTCTATGGATTCATGAAAATTAGAAATCGCTGCCAATTGTACTTTGATGGTAGAAACAGAAGAGCCTTGGTTGAAAAGAGAGGTCAGGAATTTGAGTACTTCTGCCACAGGAGTAGAAATGGGGTCCAGGCCCCGGAGTTGAGCCCAGATAGCAAACCTTTTCCATTTGCTCGAATACAGTTTCTTCGTAGCAGACTTGTGGGCTGAAGACAATATGTGCACCACATCTGGGTCCAGTGCATGTCTCCTGACTATGGTCGGAAGAGGAGGAGCCAGGCCGTCAATTTTAATGTGTGTAGGGACTGGTGTAGTAGTCCCGACTGATGAATCAGTAGGTCTGGGACCTGGTCCAGGAACCATGGACCTTCCAGAGCATGTTTCCGAAGATAGGGAAACCAGACTTGACAAGGCCAGTAAGGAGCAATTAAGATCATCTTGCTCCCTAAGAGAGATGCCTTTTGAATTACCCTGGGTAGGAGAGGAACTGGAAGGAAGGCATAAAGCAGGCCGGTGGGCCAAGGATGGACTAACGCGTCCATAGGGCTCTTCCCCGGAGCCGGGGTTAGGGAGAAAAATTCTTTGCACTTCACATTCAGAGGAGTCGCGAAGAGGTCGCAGCACGGAACTCCCCATTCGCTGAAAATCTGCCTTGTAATAGTCATATTCAGAGACCATTCGTGAGGAGAGAGGATGGTTCTGCTCAACCTGTCGGCTATGACATTGGATTTGCTCGGTATGTGAGTAGCCACTAGGAAGCATTTGGTCGAGACTGCCCATTCCCAGACTCTCATTGCTTCTCTGCAAAGTGGATAGGATCTGGTCCCTCCCTGTTTGTTCAGGTACCAGACAACTGACATGTTGTCTGAGTGAACAGCAATTAAGCCCTGAGGGAGGTAATCGTGAAGGGCTTGAAGGGACAGGAGTACTGCCCTCATTTCTAGGATGTTGCTGTGGAGAGGGGTCTCTTCCGGGTGCCATTTGCCCTGGACTGACCTGCCCAGGGAATGCCCCCCCCACCCCATCTGGGAGGCGTCCGTGGTCAAAGTGGCCGGAGGAGGAAGAACAAAGGGTCGTCCCTGATCCAAATTGGAGGACACTAGCCACCAGCGAAGGTCCCATCTGCAGGATTCTGTGATCCATATTAGATGATTGAGAGGGAGTTCCTGAAAGGACCACTGAGTTGAAAGAAGCCACTGGAGGATTCTCATGTGTAACCTTGCCAAGGGAACTAGCAGAACTGTGGCAGACATCGATCCCAATAGCTGCAGGACCATTCTGGCTGGGGCTTTGGACCTGGGGAGTAAGGCTCGAACCTGATTTTGTATGGTCTGAATTCTATCTGCAGGTAGATAGACCCGCATCTGGTTTGAATCTATCTCTACCCCTATGAATCTTATTCTTTGAGATGGCCGTAACACAGACTTTGACCAATTGAAGGTGATTCCAAGGGAATTGCCCAGTGATGTTGTGGCTTGCAGGCTCCGTAGAAGTAGATGCTTGGAGGTGGCAGTTAGAAGCCAGTCGTCTAGGTACGGAAACACCTGGAATCCTAGACTCCTCAAATGAGCAGTCACTACTGCCAAGCATTTGGTGAACACCCTGGGGGCTGTGGTGAGACCAAAGGGCAGCGCACTGAACTGAAAATGACTGCCTCCTAGGCTGAAGCGCAAGTGTCTCCTGGACGTTTGATGTATTTTGATATGGTAATACGCGTCCTTGAGGTCTATGGAGCACATCCAAACACCTTTCTCCAACAATGGGAGAATGGTTTGTAAAGTGACCATTCGGAACTTGGACTTCTTGACTGAATGGTTTAGGTTGCTTAGGTCCAAAATGGGCCTCAAGTCCCCGGTCTTTTTTGGCACCAAAAAGAATCTTGAGTAAGTCCCTAATCAGATCTGGTCTGCGGGGACCGGTTGGATGACTCCTTTTTGCAGCAGCTTTGAAATTTCTAAGGCTGCGGTATCCCGTTGACTGGGTGGCGGGTCCGGGATTCTTTTGGACTGAGGGGGGGGACAACAGAATGGGATGGAGTAACCTCTGGCGATAATTCGAAGCACCCATCGGTCCTGAGTGATCCCTTCCCAGGCCTTCAGGTGCTTGACGACCCCGACTGGCTCCGGAGCAGCACAGTCGGGCAATCCCTCAGGGACTATGAAAGGCTGAAGAGCCACAAAAGGACTCGTGGTCTCCAGTGTTGCAGGGGCCTCTGCCGCCTCTGGAACGGTGTCTTCCTGATGAATTCCCCTCCTCTGCCTCTGGAGGGGGAACCTTCCTGCTGAGAGGGATAAGACTTCTGCGATCTATGGAACCACATCTTCCCTCCTCTTTTAGCCTTGGGATAAGGCCGAAAGGGAGTGGAAAATCATGCCCCTACGGCAGTCAGAGTCTTACCCTCCTGTTCACAGCGGGTAAGTGTGTCTTTCACCTTGGGCCCAAACAGGGAGGACCCATCAAAGGCTCGAATGAAGACTTGAAGGCCTCCGCGAAATGACACAGGCGGAGCCAGGCTTGTCTCCGTAGAGCAATGCCTGTACCCGCCGCTCTACTCGCCCCTTTGGCCGCATACAAAATGAGCCTCATGGACGAGTTCAAAATGGACGACATTGTAGCCAGCTGAGATCCAACCGTCTGGGCCAGCTCCTCAGGCAGGTTACCTAAGAGGGTATCGGATAGCTCATTAATCAGATCCCTCTGGAATCTCGTAAAGTGCGTCAGGTAGTTCAAAGACCTCAGAGTAAAGGCCGCTGAACTAAGGGTGCGCTTGCCGTACCAATCCATGCTCCTAGACTCCTTATTAGGAGGATGGACGGACGTAGAAGCCTCTGCTACATCTTGCTGGGTAGCAGATGCCACCACCATAGCATCCACAGCCACACCTTTCGTAAGGAACTCTCTATCTGGGGCCGAAAGAAATTTGTTTGGACGAGCGGGCACCGGTTCCACAGAGTCTGGGTGTTCCCACGCCCTTCGACAGATCAAATCCAAGAACTCGTCGAAGGGCGGAGACACCCAGGAGGCGGAGGGCTGAGCCCCGAAGGCCTTCAGTAACACCGACTCATCAGCAGAGGGAGGTTTGGACTGCCAGCCACCTCGTTGTTTTAGGGCTTCCAGGATGTCTGCAAAGGAGACATCATCCGAGGACGACTTGGGGGACCCCTCTGCATCATCGAGATCAGTGTCAGATGTCAAAGACTCGTCAGGGGAGTCAACGTGCTTCCTCTTGCATGTTTTCTTCCTGGGAGGTTCTTCCGAAGAGGCTTCAGAAGGACCTCCAGGAGGGGGAGAAACCCCAGCGGGGGTAACCTGAGGCCCAGGGGCTCCACTGTCTATGGACAGGGGGACTGCCAACGACCCAGTCTCCAAATGTAGGGAAGGAGCTGGGGAAACTGTGGAGGTAGCCAATGAAGATTTGGCTAGAGCACTCCTCATAGCCCTGAAGGCGGGACCACCAGAATCCTGGGAAGGTCAACCCCTCCGTGGCCACGACAGTGGACGGTACTCCCGCCGCCGACGCACCAAGAGGGAGACTTGGGACCGAAAGTATCAATCCCGAAGCCTCCCCCCAGGGCCGAAGGAAGAAGACCGTGCACTGAACTCCGACCCAAGAGCCGGAGTCGGAGCAAGGGTCGGGCCTGACCCTAACACCTCCACTGGTTCCACCAACACCTGCTCCAACGGTGCCGAAGCTGTTGGAGGAGGAAGTACAGTAAGGGAGTGGATAATCGGCTCCGAAGCCAAATGGGCTGGAGCCGAAACCATCTTTTGGAACACCAGAGACTGGAAGAGTCGAAGGAGCACCTTGTCGATGTCCGAATCAGACATCCTGGAAGATCTCGAGGATACCGATCGGGCCCGAACCGATTTCTCCATCGGCTCCGAAGGGCTCGGGACCGGCTCGAAGGACTCAACAATTATCGGCTCCAAGGAAACCTTCAAAGAAATTTCCCTCGGTGCCGATAAGGACTTCGGCTCCGAGGGGGAAGTGTCTGAGCCGATGACCCTTATCGGCTCCAATATCAGTGGAGCCGATGAGGGTGACCCGCCTCTCGATGCCCCAGACCTTGGCTCTGAAACCAGAGGGGTCGAGGCTGGAGGCATCGAGGCAGACCGTTCCCACCTTGGCTCCGAAGTCCGTGGAGCCGATGGAGAAGTCTGCTTAGTCTTCTTAGCCGTCAGATTTGACTGACTGGTCGGAGCCGGCGCTTTCCTCTTTTTAGAAGGAGACGGAGAGGAAGACAAAGCCTCCTCAAAAGAAGGCTTGATTAATCCTTTGAGGATTAATTTGTTTTTCCTCTCCTGGAGGACTCTGGAGGAAAACGCATGGCATACACTGCACGATTCCTGCAGATGTTTGGCGCCAAGACAATAGACGCACGAGGAGTGGTCATCCGTTATGGACATTTTGAACCCACACCTCGTGCACTTTTTAAACCTGGAGGGTTTATGTTCTTTAGACATAATGTACAAAAAATAGACCACA
This sequence comes from Protopterus annectens, assembly GCF_019279795.1. NCBI lineage: Eukaryota > Metazoa > Chordata > Ceratodontiformes > Protopteridae > Protopterus > Protopterus annectens. The sequence goes on from NC_056730.1 coordinate 1,152,651,856, forward strand.
ACAGTAGATTAAGAGTTTGTATACACAGGAACAAAAACACTAACTCCGAAAAATATTAAACTAAAGAACTTTTTTTTTTTTACACAAGAAATGTAAGAAAGAGAAAGGACAAGGAGGGTCAAGACCTCTAACTCAAATGGGTACTTGACCCACACACAACCACTAAAGTAGTTAGTACAGGGGAAGGCCCCTCTAACTTAAACGGAACCTTCTCTGACAGGAAAATATATGCAAAACTCAATGAAACAACAAGAAACACACTCATACACAAAAAATAGCAGTTAAAACAGCTTTTGGGTTTAAATGAGGGAAATACTGACAGGAAAAAAGACTATAAATATAGTACTTAGCCCAGCCAATGTTGAGACCACGTCCAAGCTCTGTAAGCGGCAAACGAGATCTGGGGGATTAGTGGTGGTGCATCCTGGGATAAAGATAGCTCAGCCAATTAGAGGCCTCGCTCTATAGCATAAGCATGCCGAGTCGGAGCCGAGGGATCGGCTCTGAACCCATCAGTCAGAATGGGTTCGGAGCCGATCCCATCAGTCAGAATGTAGGCGAGATAGGATCACATAACATCAAATCTTCAACACTATGACCTTCACTTACTTAAATGCTTTCAGACAATCCACAAGGCCCTTCAGAGTGTATGCTTTGCCAAAGATTCAACAACAACAAAGGGTAGTCACGACAACCTGGAATCCCAAATAAGATACCAGCTGCAGGACAGGAGCCAATCAAGTGCTGCTCCTTTCCTCAGTAAGTGACAGTGCACTCAGTGGGAGAGGAAGTCACAACATACATGAGTGATAGGAGGTGACTACAGAAAGTACCTATGAACCTATGAACCTATTGCTGATGGATAAGCAATAGAATTTACTCTAGAGACCTCTTCTAGGTGCAGTTCCTTTCATTCAGTCAAATGTAAACAGGACTAGTTGTTACCCTTCAGCTTTTGTAGTAACAGGTAATCATAACCATCACCATCTTTTATTTTATATCTGCACAACTTGTTAATTAAAACACTTTTCAAAATGGGACCTAACAAAACTAAAAAATACATGTGCAAATACATATTTAAGATACATGTAAAATGCTTAATTGAATATAAGCCAAGATAAAGGGAATCCTCCAAAAAAAACAAAAAATAAAAAACAAACAAAAAAAATAATTAAAGCAGTAGCCATAAAAGTGTAGGCTTTCTCGGCTTTTCCTTTATCTAGTAAGGTCAAAAAACAAGGGAGAAATGTGAGCACATATTTGATTATTCTGGGTGAAGGAATAAAACAATCTAATTGAATCCAGTGATAGCAGTAAGAACTACAGAATGAAAAGCCTTATACATAATAAAGATATGGAGTGATTTCTACCGGACTGTGTAAACTGATATGAGTTACAATACAGACACGTTATGGGTACCACTGGTCATTTATCTCACTACATCATATCACTTAATCACTAATTTATGAAGTTTTCTTACTACAAACAGAAATTAAAACTAAATCAGCATTAGAAACAAATAGCAATAATATGTTACTTTATACATCTGGATTCATTACTCCTTAATAGAGTGTAACCTAGCAACTTTACCAGCAAATGGACCACATTAATTTGCTAATGTGATCCCTGAAGAACAAACTGCTATATAATTCTAAACATAGGTAGTAAATTAGTTTAACCGGTGTATGAATAAGTTGTTTTTATTAACAAGGTAGTCATTTGTATGCCATAAATACAGACTGTCTTCATTTTGAAAATACTATTTTTCATAGAAAATATATTATGTAGTGCATTCGTGTGTATGTATAGCTTCCCCTATGTCTCCCCAAGGGATAAAAAAATGGAAATAGTTGAAGCTGGAATCTGATGAAAAAGTTATACAAAGTGTTGTAAGACAGCAAACCCCTTGTGGTGGTCATCACCTCCAAAACCCCCTTACTTAAACATACTAACTCTGTAGTCACACAACAATGATAAAAAGAGAACACCACCTACACATCCAAATACAACCTGTACCTGGAGTAGTTTTCTATTGCCTGTTGACTAGAGGGGTAATGATATTGTGGTTAATGAAGAATTTTACAAAAATTAAACTAAAGAAAAAGCTATTTGACAAGTGTAACTTAAGTATTTAAATAGAAATAAAAATAAATAACAGGAATGTAACAGTAGAATGGCAATAACTGGAAAGTAAACTTAGAGCTGATGCTCTAGATTCTGCAGCAATAATTTTATAATTGGAATTACTATGTCCATGCCTGCCAGGTTTCATTGGCTATTCAAAAAGCTGAGCACCTGACTTAATTTATAACTTATTTTTCTCTGTAAGCTTGGCTTGCCAATCAAAACAAGTCTTAAGTCAGTTGGACCTGACTGATACAGAGCAAAGCTGCTACATTCCACACCCCATAGGTTCATAGGTTCATAGGTTCATACTAGGCTATCTGCCCTAGGGCATTTATAAGCCTAGCCAGAGTGTGTGTGGCTTTCACCACCCCTTAGGATGAGAATACTATACCCATTAGTTTGCTGTGACTCTGTCCAGCAGTGACACAGAGATGATTCCCGGGGTAAACCTACGATCTCCCATCCACTCGTCAAGATTTCTCTAGAACAGAGTCAGTGAGGGGCTCTGCCTCACATGGACTGGGATTCTGTTCCATAGTGTAGGGAGTCTCTGGGTGATGAATCTGTCCCTCCAGCACGTCCTATTTATATCCGTGTTGAGGTTTAAGTCTCTTGCTCTCGTGGCTCTGGTGGATTTGGATTTTTTGAGGTGGAGCATGTCCATTAATTCTGGGTTGGACATGGCCTTGTATGTCAGGCACAGATCACCTCTGAGCAGACGATATGCGACTGAATAGAGCTGGAGTTTCTTCAGTCGGGCATCGTATGACACATGTTTGAGCCCCTTTATCCTTTTGGTGAGGAACTTTTGGGGTCTTTCCAACTGCTGCAGGTGTCGGGTAAGGTACATTCCCAATGGGGTGTTGTACTCAATCATTGGTCTGATAAGTGAAGAGTACAGGGGTACAATGACCTCTCCTGATCTGGATGTGAATCCCTTCATGATCAGGTGGGCAATGTAGAAGGTCTTCCTAACCACTTTGGCAATGTGAGTGTCAAAAGAGAGGTTACTGTCAACTTGGGTCCCCAGGTCCCTGATAACTTCTTCCGTGTTTAATGGATTACCACCTATGTGGTAATTAGGGGTTACCTTGTTTTTCCCAAAGGGTATGACTATACATTTTGGCATTTAGCTTAAGGCCATGGCTCTGGCACCAGTTATCCATTTCTATGAGACCACTCTGGAGGATGTCTGTGCCTGATGGAGTGTCAATTATGGTGCCCAGTTTGCAGTCATCTGCAAATTTTGTCAGCCACAATCCCCCTATGTTTGCCTGCACTTCAGAAAAATAAATGCTGAACAAGAGGGGCCCAGGACTGAGCCCTGTGGGACACCGCTCGTGACCCGGCTTAGAGTCTGACATGGCACCAGCAACTCTAACCCTGTGTGTTCTGTCCTTGAGCCAGTTTGCAACCCATCTTGTGACATATGGGTTTACATCTAAGCTGGTGAGCTTTTCTATGATGCCAGTGGGGTATTGTGTGAACGCTTTGCTAGGTCAAGGTAGGCTGTGTGAACTGCCTTACCCTCATCAATGGCCTTAGTGACTGTTTGAAAAGTCAACCAAGTTCAAGAGGCAGGATCTGCCCTTGACAAAGCCAAATTGGGTAGGATCCAGTGTCTGTAGGTCCCCAATGTTTTTATTTATGAGTTCCATTATGATCCTCTCCATAGCTTTGCAGACAAGGCTCATCAAGCTTATGGGCGGTAATTTCCAGGGTCCGTAGAAGCACCGCCTTTGTGGAGTGGGACCACAGTTGCCGTACGCCATTCTTTGGGTACGTATCCTGTAGTAAGGCTAAGATTAAACAGCAGCCTTATGTGTGGGTTTAGTTCCTCATTGAGTTCGTGTAGCACACAGCCGGGGACACCGTCTGGTCCCATTGATGCTGTGTTTTTGCTTTAGAGAGAGCAGCTCTCATCTGGGCATCTGAGATGTTTGGGAGGCTAGACTCTGGTGGGATAGATATTTCTCCTTTTGGGGGAGGAGGAGAAATTTGCACTGAACCTGTCTGCCAGTATGTTGGCAATGTCTGTGGGTTCAGTGATTTTTTATCATTTTGGACTAATTCTGAGCATATCTGGGAGTTTCCACCCAGGTTTCCAACATAGCTAAAGAAGGCCTTATGATTGTCTTTTGTGTCATTAGCGATTTTTCTCTCAAAGTTGGCCTTGGATGATTTTATGAGTGATCGTAGTTTTTTGCTAGTATTGATCAGAGATGCCTTCCCTTTTAGGGATTTTGCTCTGTCATGTAGTAGCTTTCTCCTCTTGTTGTAGAGTTTGTTTATGGCTGGGGTCCACCAGACCGGGTGCCTGCCTTTGGTTCAAAGGGTCTTGATTTTATTAGGGATTGCTTGATCCATACATTCCTGGAGGTGCTTGTAGAAGGCATTTGTAAGGGTTTCAGCAGCGTGGGTTGTGGTTTCCACTGGCTCGGGGGCCTTGAAGGATACCACTCCAGTCTTAAGAAGTGTGAAGTTTGCTTTTGAGAAGTTCTTCACTGTGGTCTTTTTTGCTGGGGGTGGGGGCGGGATGTGGATCTCCAATGAGATTATGTCCTATTCATCTGTTGCAGTATTCTTTATACGAGGGAGCTTCACAGTGAAAAAAGATTAATTGTTTAAGAACTTACCATAATGATAGATGTCCTTTTCTTTGCTGTTGCACTATTCTTTACATGAGGGAATTGCCTGCAAAAGCAACAACCTGACGTCAGCCAGTATATCAAAGTCTTTTACCACATTAAGGTTCGAGGTATGTCAGATGTAGGCCACTATCAGATGTTGACCATAAAAGAGACGTATGCACACCCCATCCTCAGAACTTCTTTGCCTCCAGTTGTATCGCCAGTGCCAGATGTTGCTCTCCTGCTAGAATCTCTTGCTTCTATAAAAGTAAGCGCCCTATTGGAGAAACCTATTTTGTCTTTTACTGCTGCCTTATTTTTGATTGAGGTTAATGTCATCCAGGAAAGGTAAGTGTGACTGTGGAAGATGGATTCCACATAAGGATAGTCATGCCCAGTGCCTTTCCGGTCTCGGGCCCCAACACAACCATAAAAACTGTTAATTTTGCCAATCTTTTGCGCTTGTGACCCTTCAAAGTCAGTTACCATCCCTCACTCACTCTCTACTTGGAAAATCACTTGGGGGGGTTGCCTTTTCGTTCTTAAGCTTTAGCTTGGTTGCTGTAGTTTTCTCTAGCCGATGTTGGAGAAAAAGAGTAAATGTAGTTGTGGGTGCCAGATTCCACACAAAGACTCCCACGACTGCTGTGTCTTTTGCTTAGGTAAGAAGCATGACCACAAGGCCTGCTCTATTTGCCAATCATTTGTACCCAAGACCTTACTCAGCTGTTTGTTTGCGTTAAATCTTTTTCTAGAAAACCAAAGGCTTACATGTCTCATGCTTAGGATGGATTTGAGTTTGCTGCCCAAACCGAACAGCTGTGGAAGAAGGCCAAAGTTTGCAGGCCTTCTCCAGATGCCGTTCCACCTTCGGATATCCTGCCAACTTCTGTTCTAGGGGCCGAGGGACACCCTATTACTCTGATAGTTCCAACGGCTACTCTAGTCGATGCCGTGTCAGTATCCATGGACAGCATGTCAGCGGACTTGACTCAGATGTCAGTCATTACCAATGTCGAGGGGAAACCATTGCTGTACCGGCCAACCGAGACCTCACCTACCCCAGTGCAGGCCTCTGTTTCCTAACCCACCCAGATGCACACTCCTTCTAAAAGGAAGCAGAAAACTAAATACCTGAGCCTGACGCCACCAGCAGCCCTAGACTGGGAGTCCTTCACTTCCTCCTTGATGCAGGTCTTCATGGCTCTTAGGCCTACATTCCCTACTCTCACCAACATCCCTGTACTGAGTCCTAGGTGGCTTCTGCTTCCTCCCTGCATTTAGCATCTGCTTAGCCTGCAGTTACCCAGGAAGATCCGGAATACTCTTATTCCTCCTCTGAGGAATCTGTCTCTTATGTTTCACAGATTGCATTTCCCATTGACTATTACTCACCTGAAGAGGACTCTAGTGAAGGAGACTCCCCACCTGAGGACTTATCATTTGGGGAGACTATCTCAAAAATGAAAGAGTATTTCAACTGGGATACTTCTTTAGTCTCTGACACACAGAGAAGATACTTTGAGTTTCTACAGCTTGACTCCCCTTCTCCTTCAGTTATCTCTCCAGTACTCCCAGTTTTCTTGGATGCTTTCACTTTGGTTTCCAAGAACCCAGATTTTCAACCTCCTGCCCCTAAGAGGCCAGATAGGTTTTACAAAGTCCCTGATGTCTACAAGTTCCTCATAAAACCACCTTTGGCTGACCCAGCAGTTATTGCAGTATCCCCAGACAGACAATCTAGGCAATTGCCTTCTGCCCCCCCCCCCCACACACACACACACACACACACACACACACACAGACACACACACACACACACACACACACACACATACAAACACATATTGGTCAAATGGTCGAAATGTTAAATGTTCTTTTGAGAGTGAATTCTCGTAATGATGACTTTTCTTTGTGTGAGATTGCAATTGTGGACTGTTTAACGTATGATTAGGTAAATGTAAACATAAATATATCTATATGTGTATATATATATATATATATATATATATATATAGATATATATATATATATATATATATATATATATATATATATATGGATTCACTTCAGAAGCTCAAAATACTGAAATCTCGAATTTCAGTATCTAGCCAAGCCCCAAGTGGAATCCACAAAACAACGAAAACTAAAAACCAAAATTCAAAACCTCGAATACTGAAGTTTTGAATTTTGCGTTTTACCAGCACACACACACACACACACACACACACACACGCACACACGCACACACGCACACACGCACACACACACACCATCCACCACACAAACACACACACAATCACTCTACTACATGAAAGAAGGGGCTGCACCCCCCCACACCCCCCTACTTAAATATTCTCACTCCAAGGTTGAACTACATACAAACACACACAAAACATCACCACACAAGCTACTTTCTCTTTGCAAACACACATCACAGCAACAACACACCCTGACACCCACCACAGCCCCTACCCAAACCCCTTAACAAACACACACGCACTTACCTAAATACATGACCATAGCGGAACTTTAGAACGTGAAATTCAAAACCTCTGGTATTCGAGGTTTTAAATTTCGATCTTCTAAACTTTCGCTATTATGTGGATTCGGTTTCTTGGACTCGAATTTCAGTATTTCAAGCTTCTGAACAGAACCCATATACATATATATGTATGGATATATAGATATGTGTGTGTATTCTTCTTCTTCTTCCAGTTGTTCCTGTTAGGGGTCGCCACAACTGTCACACCAGCCACCTGCATGCCATAGGATCATAGGAGGTTAATAGGCTAATGGCCCTGGGGCCCTTGCAAGCCTAGCCAAGAGTTTATCCCCCCAAAAAAACCTCAGTCAGCACCTGTCGCCCCTGTCAGTTAGAGACACAGATGGAACCCCTGGGACAAATTTGTGGTTTCCCATCCACTCATCAAGGTTGCACTTGAAGAGGGTCAGTGAGGTACTCTGACATGTAAAGGAAGTCTATTCTAGAGACGGGGCAGCCTCTGGGAGAAAAACATGTAGGCTTTGTTGATGTTGCATATTAGATTCAGGTCTTTTGAGTGGGTAATGAGGGAGGAGTAAGACTTGTGGATCTCATGTAGGGCAGGGTCGGAGATTGCCTTGTAAGTGAGACACAAATCACCCCTGAGCAATCTGCACAATACTGAGTACGGTGATAGTGATTTGGGCCTGTCTGCATAGGACAGGTGTTCATGGCCATGGATTCTCTTTGTGAGGTATTTCTGTGGACTTTCCTGTTAGTGCAGATGTTTGGAGAGGTACATACCAAATGGAGCATTATACTAAATTATTGGTCTAATGAGGGAGGATTATAGAGAGGTAATAACCTCCTTTTTTCTGGATCCAATCCCTTTACCTTAACATGAACCAAGTAAAAGGCTTTTCTGACCACTGCCACTACATGATGGTCGAATGTGAGATTGTTGTCAACCTGAATACCCAGGTCTCTCACCATGGGTTGAGTACTTAGGGGGTTGCCATTGATGTGGTAAAAAGTAGGGGCCATGTTTTTGCCAAATGGTATGATGATACATTTTTTTGCATTTAACTTGAGGCCATGACTTTGGCACCAGTCATTAGTTCCTGTGAGACCCTTTTGTGGTATGTCAGCATCATTTGGGGAGTCAATGACAGCACCCAACTTACAGTCATCTGCAAACTTGGTCAGCCATAGGCTTTTTGTCTTTGCCTGGACCTCTGAGAAGTAGATGCCAAATAGTAGGGGTTCCAGGACAGATCCCTAGGGGACTCCACTAGTGACAGGACTGCTATTAGAGGTGGAGTCACCAATTTTGACCCTGTGGGTCCTGTCAGTGAGCCAGTTGGCCATCCACCTGATGAGATAGGGATTTATGCCAAGTTGTGTTAGCTTTTCAATGATGCCTGACTGGGGGACTGTGTCAAAGACCTTGGCCAAGTCAAGGTAAGCTGTATGCACTGACTTTCCCTCATCCAGGGCCCTGCTGACATTCTCAAAGAAGTCAACCAGGTTCAACAGGCAAGATCTGCCTTTGATGAAACTGAACTGGGTGGGATCAAGTGCTTGGAGATTGCCTATGTCCTTGTTTATGAGATACATAACAGTACGCTCCATAGTTTTCTGATCAGACTTTGTCAAGCTAATGGGGTGATAGTTTACAGAGTTAGTAGTGGCACAATCCTTGTGCAAGGCGATGACAATGGCAGATGGTCTTCATGTTTCACTGCCGCAGTCATCACATTTGGGTTATCTGCTGCAGTAGCCCTCCGTCAGCCTGATTAACAGAGTCTTGGGTCCTGCGTCGGTTTCTGTCCCTTCTTCTGTGACGTCAGGTCATCAGGGGTATAAAACATGCAGCCAATGCCATTACACCAGTCTTTCTTGCCATGTGGTGCCTGAAGCAGAAGCAGTTCGCAAGTGGCAGTCAATCGACTCCTGAAATTTTCATTTTCGAGTTTTAGAACCGAAGTCTTCAAGTAAAAGCTAAGTACCCCATTGGAGAAACTTCTTCTTGCTCTAAACCGAAGTCAGTGAAAGTAAATAATTGCAATAATTGTGGAAAGCAAATACCTCATAAAGATTTTCATTCTCACTGTATTTCTTGGCTAGGCCCTGACCACTGCTTACCTCGCTGCCAGTTTTGTGCCTTATTTAAACCATAAATTATCCGTCGTCGGTATATTTTCGCTTCTAAATATTTTGGTGCTCGGTTCAATTATTCTGATATGTCTTCGGTAAGCCATACAACTACCAACATTTTGAAAAAACTCAAAGATAAAGACAGAGACAGGCCACCTAGGTCCAAAGCTGTCGACAACGCTTCCCCAAAGCCAGTCGCCAGTTCGCCAGTACTCAGTGAGGCACTTTCGCAGCCCCTGATACCCATTACTTCAGATTCACAGGCCTCTACTGAGACCCATTCGGAGTCCGGTATGCTATGAGATGCTTCAGCTGTGGAACCTGTGGATGTCTCTACCTTGGATGGGCCCGGAGCCACTATGCAGGCACCGGCTTCTGTGGGTGTATTCAGGCCTACTGACTTGTGTATTAAACTAACTTCTCCTTCTTCAAGGCCTAAAACTCGAACCATGCCTAGAAAACTGATGCCCAGACTGCATGGTCAGGCCTCTATGCCTAAAAAACAAATGATAAGAGTGACTGAAAACCTTATTACTTTAATCAGGGGAAGCGAGCCTTCCCCCTCTAAGAGACCTAGGACTGAGTTTGCTTATGATACTTCTGACCGGGATTTTGAATTTTCTGTTTCCTCTGATGACCAGGATTTACCCTTATTTACCTATGAGGATTCTGATGCTAAGGACTCTATTCCCTCTGCCCCCCCCCCCCCCCCAGAGGATTTCTCTTTTAGTGAAATCTTGCATACTCTCAGGGAGCATTTTCACTGGGAAAAATCAGGATTTCTCTGATTCTAAAAAGAGGATTAGGGATTTCTTACTCCTGCCCCAGCACAGGCCTTTAGCCATACATCCTGTACTAGACATTGTTAATGATGGCTTTTCGGAATCTAGCTTGGCCCTTGACTCTTTACCTCCTGCTCCCAGAAAACCTGATAGATATTACAGGGTCCCTGACTCTCACAAGTTCCTTTTTAAAACTCCTCCTGCAGATCATGAGACCATTTCACAGGGGCCCAAGGGCATTAAAGCTACCACTGCCAAAATCCTACCCCTCTGATGGAGACTCCAGGGAGCTGGATAGATGGGGTAAGAAGGTATACACTTCTGCAACTTTGGCCATTAGGGCTTTAAACTGCCAGTTCATATGTTAAAGTATCAGCAGCATATTACTGGATTGCTTAAACAGAAAATGATATTGATTCCTGATTGTGCTGAAAATAACGATTTACAGGTTTACTGCATTCAGCTGAACAAGTTGGAAAACATACTTTGCAATGTGGTTTGATTCACTAGAGGCATCTTGCAGGGCTGCTGTAACTGGGTCTGTACTTAGAAGGCATGCTTGGCTTAAGGAGCAATCCTTGCCAGATCATGTTAAAGGGAAATTACTGGATGCTCATAAACCAGGACCACCTGTTTGGCAACAAGGCAGAAGAAGTTCTTAAAAGATGGAGGAAAAACTAAATTTATACAAACTGTTAAGATTTTTTACAAGTGCAACCTCCAAGGTTTAGTAGGCATTGGCCTTCCAAGAATTGGTCCTTTCCTGCCTCTTCCAGACCTTCTTAGTCAAACCCAGATCCAGCAGAGCTCCTGAGCTTCAGTCCCAGAGTGCACAGGACTAAGCAGTGGGGCCTTCACTTCCAAATCTGGGAGTAGTAAAACTCCCCCCTTTGGTAAACTGTCTCAATGACTTCCTTTTAAAACTTCCAAGCTCTTCTCAACTGACTGCCCCTTTGGGGGGAAAGATTGCTCTTCATGCAAAGAACTGAGAAGTCATTACCCAGGACAAATGGGTTTTAATACAGTGTCCCAGGGATACAGATTTCACTTCCACACATTACCAACACCAAGCGGGTGGCCAGATCTACCACCAAATCAGTGGGAAGAGGCCCAAACGCAAATACTTTCTCTTAAGCATGGGGGCTATTCAGTTAGTACCAGAAGAGGAAAAGGGACAAGGTTTCTACTCAAGACTTTTCCTGGTACACAGAAAGACAATTGATGGCATCCTATCCTGGACCTGTCTACTCCAAACACCTTTTTGGTGATCCCAAAATTCAAGATGCTAACTCTTCCCCAGTTGCTCCCTATGCTAGGTAAAACGCCTGGTTGGTAGCACTAGATTTAAAGGAAGCATCCCAATCAGGGAATCTTGCAGAAGATACCTATGCTTCAAAGCAGGCTACATGCACTATCAGTTCTCTGCACTGCCCTTTGGCTTATCTACTGTTCCCAGGATATTCACCAAGTGCCTAGCTCCAGTCATTGCATTTTGCAGGCAAAAAAATATTCAAATATACCTATACCTGGACGATTGCCTAATTCAGGCAGAAAGCCAGAACATACTTTTGAATCATCTGGCCTTTGTACAAAGGGTGATAACTTGTCTGTGGTACACCATAAACAAAAAGAAATCACACCTGGTACCCTGTCGACAAATTATATTCCTGGGAGCAAGCTTGAATACAGCTTCCCAGATGGCTTTCCTCACGCCAGAGAAACAAATTCATTTGACAACCTACTTCAAACAAGTGGCCACAAAACGCCTGCAAGGCAACTACTACTAGCCTTAGGGTTCATGGCCTCCTGCATTCTTCTAATTCCATATGCAAGACTGCATATGAGGAAACTACAATGGTATCTAAAAAGCCTATGGTGTCAACATTCTCAAGACCTAGAAGGAATGATTCCTATCATACCTTGCCTATACCTAGAGTTCCTTTGGTGGGCAGAGGCCTGCCACCAAAACAAGGGACTACCGTTCTCACTACCCCTGCCACCCAAACCCTAACAGACACATCAGACTATGCATGGGGGGGCTCACCTGGCAGGGAAGTGCATTCAGGGCAAATGGAACTCAAGTCAAATGCACCTGCATATCAATCAAAAAAATGTTAGCTGTACAAAATGCTCTGAAAGCCTTCAAGGACCACATTCTTCCAGGACAATTAATTGTAAAGACGAACAACACCACTACTACGTGGTACATAAACAAGCAGGGAGGTACACATTCTTACCCCCTCTGCAGACTAGCCATGGCAATGTGGAACACAACCCTGAGCTACCAAGTGAATCTACAAGCCCAATTCCTGCCAGGAAAACTAAACACACTGGCAGATGAACTGAGCAGAAACCTCATGGACCCACATTAGTGGAAACTGGAACCAAGGATTTTCAACATGTTGACAAGCAAATGGGGAGCCTAGATACAGACTTGTTTGCCTCCCTCCAGAACTACCAATTGGACAAATTTTGCACAAGGACTCCCCACAAACAAGCTTGAAAAGTGGATGCTCTTTCCTTCAGCTGGAAAAACCTATCCGTTTATGCCTTTCCTCCTTTGCCTCTGCTCTCAAAGTACTACTAAGATCAAACAAGACAAACCAAGGACAATTTTGATTGCACCAGACTGGCCACACCAACAGTGGTACCCCCTCACACTTGCGTGTGTCACTGTTGACCCCATGGCATTTGCCTCAGACTCCTACCCTATTGTCTCAGCAGGAAAACCAGATTCTGCACCCTCATCTTCAAACACTGAACCTAACAGCCTGGCTAACTACCTAATCTCTCCTTTACCATCCCTCAGTAAACCATTGATGGATATTATTTTAGAGGCAAGGAGGCCTAGTTCTAGAAAATCTTATGCTGAAAAATGGAAAGATTCTGTACCTGGAACCAATCTCATGGAATGAGCATAGCAGTGCCCAATTTACCTCAGATTTTACAATACTTAACTGAGTTTCTTCACAAGGGCCTGTCTTTCTCCTCCATCAAAATTCATGCTTCAGCTATTTCATCTCATTATAACACAGAACCTCCCTTCTTCTCTCATCCACTGCTCAAGCAGTTCCTCAGAGGGGCCAACAATGTACGACCAGCCAGGAGAGCTCCAACTCCAGCCTGGGACCTGAACTTTGCATTGGAGAAACTTCGCTCTTCCTCCTTCGAGCCAGCTGCTACTGCAGACTTCAAATTTCTTTCTTGGAAAACAGCTTTCCTTTCAGCAATCACTTCAGCAAGAAGGGTATCTGAATTACAGGTCCCTATGGCAGTGGAGCCTTTCATCATCATTTATGCGCGGACAGGGTGTCCCTCAGGATAAACCCTCCTTCATGCCCAAGGTGGTATCAGTGTGGCCCTTAATCAGTCCATTCATTTGCCAACCTTCTTTCCTAATCCACAGAACAAAGGGGAATGAATACTGCACTCCTTAGATGTGCACAGACAACTTAGATTCTACTTGGACAGGACTAAACCTCAAAGGAAATCTGAACAACTGCTGGTGGCATTTGCTGCAGGGTAGAGGGAAGGCTATTTCAAAGCAAACCATTTCAAATGGATAGGCCATTGCATTAATTTCTGCTACAAGCACCATGGAAAACCTATCCACAGGGGATCAGACCCCACTCTACCAGGGCTGCATCTACCTCTACAGCCTTTCTCAGAGGCGTCCCTACCAGGGACATCATAGAAGCTGCTACCTGCAGTTATGTACATACTTTCACCAAACATTACCATTTGCCACTTTTCTCTAAATCCAGAGTTGGCTTTGCCACTGCAGTGTTACAGGGCCTTATAACAGGTCCTAATGCTATCTAAATTCCTCTTCCCATCCTTAGCTTTGAGAATCTACCCAAATGTGATGATTGCAACAGTGTAAGATGAAGAACATAGAAAGTTGTGTACACTTACCGTAAATGTAGAAGTTCGAGTGTTTTCACTGTTGCAGTCCTGGTTACCCTCCCTTCAGCCCCCTTACTTCTTTTGGCTATACCTCTACTAACTTTATTGTGCTCAAAAGCTTTTTGGTGTATTTGCTTTTCTGTTGGAGGTATATCCTTGTTTATTCATAGATTTAATTGCTTCCATTAGGGGAGCACCTGATATCTGGGGCAAGAAAAACTGATGTAATGGAGTCAGCTGCATGTTTTATACCCCTGACGACCTGACGTCACGGAAGAAGGGACAGCAACCAATGCAGGACCCAAGACTTTGTTAATCAGGCCGACTGAGGGCTACTGCCATTAATGACAGCCCGAATATGATGAACTACAACAGTGAATA
>NC_056730.1:1152666823-1152791823 GCF_019279795.1 Protopterus annectens
CTCCTTAATTCCCTTTATATTATCAGACAGCAAATCTATGGATAGGATTGGTAAGAAGGTCTACACCTCCTCCACATTGGCTTTCATTAATTCCCTTTAATTATCAGACACACATAATTAAGGTGCTTCAAGCCTCCTCCATCCTGGCTTCTATCCCTGACAGCCCCATTACGGCTGGCATCTCCTTCAAACTTTCTCTGGTTACACAAGTAGCCAGGCACTTGATTAGATGCAGCTATGATTCTGCAGAGGCATTTGCTCCTGTCCTCTGGAGATACTCTTGGCTGAGACCTCAGAATCTCCCAGAAGACTTCAAGTCAAAGATCTTGGATGCTCTCCTGGATCAAAATTTCCTTTTTGGAAAACAATCTGCAGATCTCTTCAAGAATCTGCAATAAAAAAGTAAGGAATTGCAGGACATTAAACATTTACTGGTGTCCCCCACTCCAAAGTACTATAGAACCTACCCTGCTAAAGCCACCTTTGTAAGGTGTAACCCTCCTCAGATGGGTGCTTCCTCTTCCAGATGTAGAAGAGGTGCAAGAAGACTTTCCACGTCCAGACCTAATGCACCACATCCTCAGCCCAAACAATCCTTTCAGGACAGAGGAGGCCCCAACAATGCATGACTGTCTTGTCCACCTGCCACTCTCAGCTTGCCTTCCCCACTGTCTTCCATTCTGGCAAACCATCACATTGGACCAATGGGTACTATCCATAATCCAAAAAGGATATTTCTTCTCCTGGAAAGAAAAAAACACCCAGGAGAGGCATCCCATATCCCCAAAAAAACAGCTACCTCTCCTTCCACAGGTTTTGACAGACCTGCTGAAGCTAGGTGCCATAGAACCTAGGTCCTAGAACCTGTTCCCTCAGGACAGGAAGGAAAAGGTTTCTACTCCCATCTCTCCCTGGTCCCCAAAAAAGGTGCCCCTTGGAGACCCATCTTAGACCTCTCCTTCCTAAATCTTCACCTTCAGGTGCCCACCTTCAAAATGATGTCACTTCCCACTCTGCTACCTCTTATTCTGGCCAAGGCCTTTATGGCCACCTTGGACCTAAGAGGCCTACCTACACATACCCATCAGGACTTCCCACAGAAGATTCCTGTGTTTCTCTGGACCATCCTCTCATTTCCAATTTACTGCTTTGCCCTTTGGTGTGTTCACTGCCCCCGAGTGTTCACAAAATGTCTAGCCCTAGCCATTGCATTCTGCAGAACTCAGGGAATCCAGATTTACTCCTATCTGGACAACATTCTAATACCGGTAAAGTCAAAAGATACCCTCTCAAATCATCTGCACTTCACCGTGTCCCTTCTGAAGAATCGAGGGTTCACCCTCAACATTCCAAGGTCCTCCTTGAATCCAGACCAGGACAAGATTTTTCTGGGTTGCAGAATCAGAGTGGACAAAATGAAAGCCTCCCCCCCAACCCAAGTAATGTATACAGATGCCTCAGATTCAGGTGGGGGTGCAACAATGGCATCTTACAGGGTTCAAACAAACTGACACCCTTTCCTAAAGGCCAAACATATCAATGTCAGAGAAATGACAGCTGTCTTCCTAGCTCTAACCTTTACCCCTCTACTTCTACCAGGGGTTCTTCTAATAAGTGACAGACAATAGCACTGTAATATGGTACCTCAACAAGCAGGGAGGGGCAAAGGCTTATCAACTGTGGAGACTAACCTTTTTGATATGGGACCTAGCCTCTTGCCACAACTTGTCCCTGTATAGACAACCTACATCCCCTTGCAGGACAACAAACAAGCAGATCTCCTAAGCAAGACATCCTCTCCACAACATGAATGGATACTGGACAGGACTGTCTTCCTAGATATATTCCATCGGTAAGGCACTCCTCAAATAAAGCTGTTCGCCTTCCCCCAGAACAGGCAGCTGCAGACCTTTTGCTCAAAGACCTACTCCCCTCTAGCATGGAGAGTAGATGCTTTCAACATCTCTTGGGAGGGGACGTTTCTTTAAGCCACCCCCCCTTCCCACTGATTCAGAAATCCTCCTTTCCTCCTGAAAATCAAGAAGGACAAACTGAAAATCTTGTTAGTGACTCCCTACTGGCCAAGGCAGCACTGGTTCCCCCTACATCACAATCTAGCCAAGGGCAAACACTACAAGTTACCTTACAAGGTGGACCTCCTGAAACAAGAAAAAGGAACTCTCCTCCACCCACACTTGCAGATGTTGTCCCTGACACTGTGAGTAATAAACTTTTCATCCCTTTCAGACACCACTACTCTGAGAACGTGCTTTCAGTCCTGAGGGAGGCCAGGAAACCTACAACAAGAAAATCTTACCTAGCTAAATGGAAAAGATTTACTAAGTGGTGTCTAGACAAGGGCAAGGACCCTTGCATTGCTGATACCCCTGGTTCTTGCTTATGTGTGTCAATTGATAAAAAGTGGACTTTCCTATTCTTCAGTGAAAGTACACCTTTCTGCTATATCAGCCTGCTTGCCTCTTGACCCCCCCCCCCGCTAGTAAGACTCTATGTAAAAGTCTTCCTTAAAGGGGTGTTACACATGAGACCTCCAAAGAAGCCTGTCCCTCCGCCCTGGGCCCTACATCCTGAAAAAAACTTATCCAATGCCCTTTTGAACCTGCTGGGGCATCTTCCCTACAGATCTGTGCATGGAAAACAGTCCTAGTGGCTATCACTTCAGCCAGAAGGGTTTCAGAGTTGCAAGCCTTAATGGCCTGACCCCCCCCCTACACCACCTTCCACAAGGACAGAGTCACCCTAAGAACTAATCCCTCCTTTATGCTCAAGATGGTCAATGACTTGTCTCTAAACCAATATATCAACCTACCCACTTTCTTTCCCTCTCCCACTAATGAAGGGGAGAGGATACTCCACTCCCTGTATGTGCACAGGTAACTAAGATTTTACCTGGACAAAACCAAATCCATTAGGAAATCTAAGCAACTTTGTTTCTTTCCACCCCAGAGCTCTGGGCAAGACAGTCTTCAAACAAACCATTGCATGCTGGATCAGGAAAGCCATTTATCTCTGCTACTCCCACCACAGAAAAAAAAACAGAGTAAAGGCCCATTCCGCAAGGGCAGTGGCCACCTCTGAGGCTTTCATAAAAGGTCTGGACATGGCATCCATTATGGAAGCAGCCACATGGTCTACTATCCACACTTTCACCAAACATTACAAACTTTACCAAGTCTCCACAGCTCATGCAGGATTCACCAGGGCAATCCTACAGGGCTTTGAATCCTCATCAGCATCTGCCACTCTCTCATTCATCTAAGCTGTGGCACTCTGTCACAACTGGAATACTGCAACACAGGAATATAAGGACATAGAATTGTGTAAAATCTTACCATAACCATAGATGTCCTTCTCTTCCATGTTGCAGTACTCCTTCCCACCCACCATTTCCCCTCTTCATTCTTCTTGATCCCCAGCTAAAACTTGGCCCTATCTATGCTACAGAAGGACCCCAGGGTCCCATACCAGACAGCACTGGCACTTCCACCTGCTGGGCCTTCTAGTCTACCTGCTGCCCTTCAAGTTCTGAGGATTGTGTGTGCAGACATCACATTTAAGACATCACATTTAATTTAGTAAATACTGAATGTTGTTGAAAAAGTGTTTTATGAGATGGGACACTGATGCTTTAAAGAAAGTTTTATTTAATTGTTGTTTTAATTTATTGTTTAATTGTTTATTGATTGAGGCTGCTGGTATTATTTAAAGTGTGGTTCATTTTGTGTATTTTACTCCTTGAAGGCTGTTTGTAGCCGCGGAGCTAGAGAAATAAAATACTTTTTTTTGGCTTTGGTGGTATCATTTATGTTGAAGCACATACAGTTTGGTGTTGTAAAGCTATCACATTTAAGGCCCCTGGTTTATAGTCTTACATCTGACATTCCACAGCTAAACTGAAGCTTTTGTATAGGAGCCGACGTACAAGTCACCTAAGGGCAGGAAATCCCCACAACCAGAATACTGCAATATGGAAGAGAAGGACATCTATGGTTATGGTAAGATTTTACACAACTATTCTTTCATATTTGTATCAATAGTTCCAAAATCATGCTATGTACATGATTTTAAAAGATTTCAACGTAAAGCTTAAACAATAGCAAACTCAACTGTATTAATATTTGACCTCTGTCTAGTGCAGGTAAACATCTAACTGCTGTTTTTATTTTGTTAATTTATACAGATATAATTTTCACATTTTTTTAAATATCTCAGCAACCAAGTAACATAGATAGAACTCCTGTTTCATATGAAAACTCTCAGCTAAATGAACAAAATGCTGCTGACAGTATGTGTGTAACTTGAGTTGTTCCTGCGATATTGTAAGTTGTTTACAAAATATTAAAAATGTAATAGTGTATTTACTGTGACTCATAAAATTCAGTTCAAGTCCCAGAATCTAAAGAATACTACCACTATAAAAAGAATTTGTGCTGAAGTGTTTGCCATTTATACTGCATCCAAAGTGTAAAGCAGTTTGCTTGATTTCACCTCTTTGTGATAAGGAATGCCAAAGCCATGAAACGATCTAAGGTTTGTTGTATGAGTCTGTTTAGGACAGGTAACTGCTTAATGACTTAATTTCTGGTGCAGTCATCTATAATGGACAGCTACTAAACACTTTTCCATCTATTGCCTGACAATAATTTCCACAATATATTAGGAAATTGTAACCTCCGAAGCCTAAAACTACATACTTATTTCTTTAATATATCTATGAAGGCAGAAATAATAGTAGTAACCGTTGGAAGGCACCCTGTGTTGAGAAGTTTTCCATATTAAGAGGGTACTAAACAAGTCATGATAGAGGCACCAATTAAGAATAAGGAAAATGAGCAAATTATATTTTTGGCAGAGTTATAGAAGGACAGTTAGGTCTGTGATTACAGATGACCTTCACTTACTTAAATCCTTTCAGACCATCCACAAGGCCCTTCAGAGTGCATGCTTTGCCAAAGATTCAACAACAACAACAAAGGGTAGTCAAGACAACCTCGAATCCCAAATAAGATACCAGCTGCAGGACAGGAGCCAAGTGCTGCTCCTTTCCGTAGTAAATGACAATGCACTCAGTGGGAGAGGAGGTCACAACATGCATGCATGACAGGAGGTAACTGATGGGTAAGCAATATAATTTACTCCAGAGACCTCTTCTAGGTCCAGTTCCTTTCATTCAGTCAAATGTAAACAGGACTAGTTGTTACCCTTCAGCTTTTGTAGTAACATGTAATCATAACCATCACCATCTTTTATTTTAATCTGCACAACTTGTTAATTAAAACACTTTTCAAAATGGGACCTAACAAAACTAAAAAATACATGTGCAAATACATATTTAAGATACATGTAAAATGCTTAACTGAATATAAGCCAAGATAAAGGGAATCCTCCAAAAAACAAAAAATAAAAAACAAACAAAAAAAATAATTAAAGCAGTAGTCATAAAGGTGTAGGCTTTCTCGGCTTTTCCTTTATCTAGTAAGGTCAAAAACAAGGGAGAAATGTGAGCACATATTTGATTATTCTGGGTGAAGGAATGAAACAATCTAATTGAATCCAGTGATAGCAGTAAGAACTACAGAATGAAAAGCCTTATACATAATAAAGATATGGGGCTATTTCTACCGGACTGTGTAAACTGATATGAGTCACAATACAGACACGTTATGGGTACCACTGGTCATTTATCTCACTACATCTTAACACTTAACCACTGATTTATGAAGTTTTCTTACTACAACCAGAAATGAAAACTAAATCAGCATTAGAAACAGATAGCAATAATGTAGTGTAACCTAGCAACTTTACCAGCAAATAGACCACATTCATTTGCTAATGTGATCCCTAAAGCACAAACTTCTATATAATTCTAAACATAGGTAGTAAATTAGTTTAACCGGTGTATAAATAAGTTGTTTTTATTAACAAGGTAGTCATTTGTATGCCATAAATGCAGACTGTCTTAATTTTGAAAATACTATTTTTCATAGAAAATATATTATGTAGTGCATACATGTGTATGTATAGCTTCCCCATGTCTCCCCAAGGGATAAAAAAATGGAAATAGTTGAAGCTGGAATCTGATGAAAAAGTTATACAAAGTGTTGTAGGACAGCAAACCCCATGTGGTGATCATCACCTCCAAAATCCTTTTACTTAAACATACTAACTCTGTAGTCACACAACAATGATAAAAAGAGAAAACACAACCTACACATCCAAATACAACCTGTACCTGCAGTAGTTATCTATTGCCTGTTGACTAGAGGGGTAATGATATTATAGTTAATGAAGAATTTTACAAAAATGAAACTAAAGCAAAAGCTATTTGACAACTCAAAGTGTAACTGAAGTATGTAAGTAGAAATAAAAATAAATAACAGGAATGTAACAGTAGAACTGCAATAACTGGAAAGTAAACTTAGAGCTGATGCTCTAGATTCTGCAGCAATAATTTTATAATTGGAATTACTATGTCCATGCCTGCCAGGTTTCATTGGCTATTCAAAAAGCTGAGCACCTGACTTAATTTATAACTTATTTTTCTCTGTAAGCTTGGCTTGCCAATCCAAACAAGTCTTAAGTCAGTTGGACCTGACTGATGCAAAGCAAAGCTGCTACATTCCACACCCCATGAACTTAACATAACGATAGATGTCCTCCTCTTCGCTGTTGCACTATTCTTTACATGAGGGAGTTGCCTGCAAAAGGGATGGCCTGCACGTCAGCCAGTATATCAAAGTCTTTTACCACATTAAGGTACGAGGTATGTCTGATGTAGGCCACTATCAGATGTTGGCCATAAAAGAGACATATGCAGACACCATCCTCAGAACTTCTTTGCCTCCAGTTGTACCGCCAGTCCCAGACGTTGCTCTGCTGCTGGAATCACTTGCTTCTATAAAGGTAAGTGAAGTAAGTTGGAGAAACCTTTTTTGTCTTTTACTGCTGCCTTATTTTTGATTGAGGTTAATGTCATCCAGGAAAGGTAAGTGTGACTGTGGAAGATGGATTCCACATAAGGATAGTCATTCCCAGTGCCTTTCTAGTCTCAGGCCCCAACACGACCATAAAAACTGTTCATTTTGTCAGTCTTTTGTGCTTGTGACCCTCAAGTCAGTTACCATCCCTCACTCACTCTCTACTTGGAAAATCAACCCCTTAAGCTTTTAGCTAAGAGCGTGATGGAAAGTTCTTCAGACCCGATGACAGAGCCCATGAAGCGTAAGGCCAAAAAACAAGACCTGAAGCCAAAGCTGCACCTCTTGATATGGATGTCTCTCCCGAAGCACATGAGAGCTCAGAGACATGCTCCATCATGGATCCACAGCCCTTGCCCCTCTTGCAGGCCACCTTGGTACCGGATGTATGCACATCCACAGAGGCAACACAGACATCGACTGGCAATGTTCAGGGCAATCCCAGGTTCGTCGTGTTTGAAGGTCCCAGAGGAATTACCCAGATCATGGTTAGAGAGGACATTGATTCGGACCTGGTCAAATGTAGGCCTGAATCTGGCCCTCCTTTGCTTCGGATGGATACCACTGCAAAGAAGAAAAAAAACTAAACATGTCTCTCCATCCCCAGACCCTCAGAAGGAATGGCAGAATTTCACACAAGGCCTTTTTAAGGCTGTCATGGTGCTAAGGCCTCCTTCAGGTTGGCCAGCTTCTCCTCATGCCTGGCCTACCTCTCCTCAAAAAAGACCAAGGCCTCAAGCTACTTCAGAGGAAGATTCCTCATCTGATGAGGACAATAATTCACTAAACTACTCCTCCCAAATCCACTTACCCTTAGACTGTGCTTCCCCCGAAGGAGATTTGAATGAAACAGAATCTCCTGTTGATGAAATTTCCTTTGGGGGAGACCATTTCTAGGATGCAAGAACATTTTAAGTGGGACAGTAGAGAAATGTCTGAGGTCCAAAAATGCTATTATGACCTTCTCCAGGTACAGTGTCCTAGCCCTTCTGTCATTCCTCCAGTCATTCCAGCATTTTTAAATGCCTTTGCATCCACTTCATTCACCATGTGTCTCAGCCTCCAGCTCCAAAAAAGCTGGACAGCTTCTACAAAGTACCTAAGGACTGCAATTTTCTTTTCAAGGCCCGTGTGGCAGACCCCTGGGTGATTTCAGTAGCCTCTGATAAGGCCTCCAGGTCACTTCTTTCTACTTTCCTCCTCCCTTCAGACAAGGATAGCAGAAAGTCAGAGAGGCTGAGCTAGAACATTTATACCTTAGCCACCTTAGCTTTCAGAGCACTGAACTACCATACCCATATAACCAAGTACATTCTGGAACTCCTTTCTCAGATTCCAAGCTAGTGTCAGATATGCCAGACTCTGAGAACAATGCCTTGGCATCCCCCTTATTGCTACTTCCTCTCAGGTAGCCAGGCACTTGATTAAATGCAGCTATGATGCTGTAGAGGCAAAGTCATGAGCTGCAGCTTCTTCCTCTACCCTAAGAAGATTTTCCTGGCTAAGGCTTCAGACCCTCCTTAAGGACATAAAGTTAAAACTAATGGATTGGATAATTCTGCTTTTTTTTGGCAAACCCTCTGCAGAATTATTCAAATCCCTGCAAGAAAATAGGAAAGAACTAAGACCTCAAGAACATTTTGGTCTCCCCTGTGCCAAAATTCCACAGGAATTACCCTGCAAAATAGGTCTTTGTATGCAGGCAATCCTGATACCCCAAAACAAAACCCCAAAAAGGGTCCAAGAAAATTCACCAATCTACATCTTCTTTTCCCAGCTCACTAAGCAGCCCTTTCCTTATAGGACAGGCTCTTCCTCATGACTCCTCAAGTAATCTGGGCACCCCCCCCCGTACCTTACCCTATCCCTTCCATAATGGGAACTTACCATTTAAGACGCCTGGGTCCTAAGCATCATAAAGAGGGTATACTTCATTGTCTGGTACACTGTGCCCCCCTTCAGGGGTATCCCTCAACTACAAAAAGAACAGGAACCTCTCTTTCCCCATTTCTGTAAAACCTGCTAGAACAGGGCATAATACAACCTGCACCCCTAGCTCAAGAGGGGAAAAGCCTTTTATTCATGCTTATTCCTAATTCCCAGGTAGGAAGGTCCTTGGAGACCCATCCTAGACCTCTCCTGTTTCAACGACTTTCTAAGCGTCCCCTCCTTTAAAATGCTTACTCTTCCCTCTCATCCTCCATCAAGCTTTCCTAGCATCCGAAGACATCAATGATGCTTACCTCCATATCTCCAATTACCCCAAATACAGGAAATTCTTGTGCCTCTCTGTGGGATCCTTGCATTTTTAATTCTTGGCTTTGCTTTTTGGACTTTCCATTGCCTCAAGAGTCTTTGCAAAATGCCTGGCAACTGTGGTCACCTTTTGCAGACTCCAAGGCATCCAAATCTTCTCCTACCCAGGCAACCTTTTGTTTCAAGCTAAATCCCAAGCAGAACTAAACAAAAACCTCCAGTCAACAACAGCCATTTTGCAAACCCTGGGATTCACCATAAACTTAAAAAAATCTTCCCTCGTCCCATCCCAAGGCCATGTCTTTCTAGGGTGCAGGTTTCAAATCAAGAATATTGTCTCTTCTACCTACCAAGGGCCAGGAGATTTATCTCCTTTTCTCAGAGATTCTCTCCTTCAATCTCCTCTCTTCAAGACCATTTCTGTGAGTCTTGGGATTGATGGCCTCTACCATCCTTATGCTTCCTCTAGCAAGGCCATGAGGAAATTCCAATGGTTTCTAAAGTAGGTGTGGTCTCAGCATGCCCACCCACTATAATTTCAAATACCACTTCTTCTCTGCCTCAGGAAAGAGCTCCAGTGGTCCATAAATCCAGGTCTCCCCATTCAGCCACTGCCCCTAACTCAAGTACTGTACACAGATGCATTGGCTAGAGGCTGGGGAGCAGCCCTGGACTATCACACAGTCCAAGGAACCTCATCCTCAGTCATAGAAATTGGATACCGTATCAATCTCTTGGAAGGGGGGAATTCCTGTATGCATTTTCCCCTCTTTCACTCATTCTGAAAGTCATGCTGAAAATTCAGCAAGACAAACCAAGAATCTTGCTGGTGACTCCCTATTGGCCAAGACAGCACTGGTTCCCCCTTCTTCATATAGCCAAGGACAATCACCACAAGTTGCCTGATAGAGTAGTCCTACTCACACAGAACAAGGGCTCATTCATCTACCCAAAGTTAGTGATCCTCCAACTGACCCTGGGGTAATAGAGCCCTGATTCCTTTCAGACACATTTATTTTGAGGATGTGCTTCAAGTCCTGCAGGAGTCCAGGAATCCTAACACCAGAAAATCTTACCTCTCAAAATGGAAGAGATTTTTGCTTTGGTGTCTTGCCAGAAACCAGGACCCGCTTATGTCAGATCGCCCTATGGTTCTGTCATATACGTGTGAATTGCTTAATGCAGGTGTAGCTTATTCTTTAATAAAAGCACATCTGTCAGCTATCTCTACTTGTCTGACACTTTCACCACCCCTAGCCTCCAGATTTGAGGCCAAACAATTCCTTAAAGGTGTCCTCCACATTAGACTTCCCAGGAGATCTGTCAGTCCACCCTGGGACTTTACATTTGTGGTACAGAACTGACATAAGCACCTTTCAAGCCAGCATCGTCTAGTTCCCTCAAACACTGTACCTGGAAAACTGTTCTCCTGGTGGCTATTACCTCATTCAGATGGGTTTCAGAATTATAAGCTCTCATGGCTTCTCCTCCTTTCTTGTCCTTCCACAAAGACAGGGTTTCCCTTTGAACCAACCCCTTCTTCATGCCAGAGGTAGTTAATGAATTGTCCTTAAACCAGGTGATTCATCTCCCCACATTTTTCCCTTTTTCCCAGAACAGTAGTGAGAGGATCCTACACACTCTTGATGTACACAGACAACTCAGGTTTTACCCACAAACCCTTTAGAAGCTCAGACAACTATGTGGGTCATTCCACCCCAAGGCTCTGGGATTGTCCGTGTCCAAACAGACCATTTCCATCTGGATCTCCAAATCCATTGCTTTTTGCTATACCCACCATGGTAAATCTCTTCCAGGCTCAGACAAAGCTCACTCTAGAAGGGCATTGACTTCTTCAGGGGCATTCTTCAAAGGGTTGGGCACCCACTCTACCTTAGATGAAGCCACTTGGACATCTGTCCACACCCTCACAAAACATTACAAGCTGGATTCCAGATCCAGGGCATGGTTTTCCAGGCCCATTCTCCATGGCTTCCTGGAGAGTTCCTCTGCCCTTTCTGCATGAGCTTTTTTTATTCTCCCTCATGTAAAGAATACTGCAACAGATAAATAGAAGGTCATAGATTAGTTGTGTAAGAACTTACCATAAGGATAGATGTCCTTCTCTTCTCTGTTGCAGTATTCTGTCCCACTCTCCTTCCCCCACTTCCTGGTATTCTTGGATACATTGATCCTCTTTCCCTTAGACACTCTCTCTTCACCCAGGACTTCAGTTCTGAGAAGCATATATACGTCTCTTTTATGACCAATGTCTGATAGTGGCCTGCATCAGACGTACTGGGCACCCTAAGGTAGTAAAAGACTTTGATATGCTGGCCGACATCAGGTTGTTGCCTTTGCAGGCAACTCCCTCATGTAACATGCAACAGAGAAAAGAAGGACATCTATCGTTATGGTAAGTTCCTAGACAACTAATCTTTTTCACTGCGAAGCCTGGCACCTTGCAAATTTCTGATGTATTAAATAGGTGCAGTAGTTTTTGCATAGTAAACAGGATCATTGTAGACCTGGGGTGGGCAGTGTTTGTGGGGCGGAGGCTTATTGGACTGCTTCAACACTGCACGTAAGGACAGAGTGCAGAAAGGAAATAGACTGATATAATGTTTAATTATCCATACACTAAAAATTAAATATTAAACATTAAACTGGCAAATGCAGTCAGCTTGTGGAAATGAGATTGCCTATAAATCTAGTGCACAAAACAGGAATAACCAGTGCACTTTAAAGCCATGCTTCAGCAGATACTTGAAATAATAAAATAATACATTTTCATTTAATTTCAAGTAATTAATTGATGGTCAGGTATCAGTGGCAAATTTGTTTAATAAAGACTTTCTTGGTTTTTATATTTATTTGGACAATACAGTTAATATATTGTGAACTGAAACATCATGATATGTGCCAGTGATTACTTATGATATTGTCAACATTAAGTAAGATGAAAATGACATGTTATACAGAACCCCATAACAAACTTAAGATTTTTTGTGATAATTTCCAGTTATTGTTTATTATTCCTGCTTAATATAAATCTTACACATGATGTTCTGTCAGCAGTATTACATTAAGTATATATACTTCCACTGTAAAGGAGTAGGAAAAACAACTGATACAAAAACTATAGGATGTGTTTGCCTAAAAATCTCAGCAAGTACTTGGAAGGATACCTATGCTCATTATCAGCTGACAGTAGCCACTAGATGTCCTTCGATTCCCATGTTGCAGTATTCGTATGGAGGGATTTCCAGCCCTCGGGCAACCTGACGTCGGCTCCTTGTACAAAAGCTTAAGCCTGGCTACCATATGTGCATGAGACGTCACACGTAGGGCCATAACCTTGGAGTATACATGTGATGTCAGCATGTACAGACCCCAGAATTTTTTAGCTGCAGACGATTACTTCAACAGCTTCGCTCCTACATCCAAAGACATCTAAAGATAAGTACCCCATTGGGGTTTTTTGCCTTTTCATTCTTAAGTTTTAGCTTGGTTGCTGTAGTTTTCTCTAGCCGATGTCGGAGAAAAAGAGTAAATGTAGTTGCGGGTGCCAGATTCCGCACAAAGACTCCCATGACTGCTGTGTCTTTTGCTTAGGTAAAGAGCACACAAGGCCTGCTCTGTTTTCCATCATTGTAACCAAGACCTTACGCAGCCATCTGTCTGACGTTGAGGGGGAACTATTGCTGGACCAGACAACTGAGACATCTCCTACCCCTTACCAACCCAGATGCACACTCCTTCTAAAAGGAAGCAGGAAACTAAATACCAGAGTTTGATGCCTCCAGCAGCCCCTGACTAGGAGTCTTTCACTTCCTCCTTAATGCAGGTCTTCATGGCTGTCAGGCCTACAGCCCCTACTCCCACCAGCTTCCATATACTGAGTCCTAGGTGGCTTTTGCCTCCTCCCTGCCTTTAGCATCTGCTCAGTCTGCAGTTACCCAGAAAGATGCAGAATATTCTTATTCCTCCTCTGAGGAATCTGTCTCCTATGTTTCACAGATTGCATCTCTCATTGACTATTACTCACCTGAAGAGGACTCTATTGATGGAGACTCCTCACCTGAGGACTTAAATCTCAAAAAATGAGAGAGTATTTCAACTGGGATACTTCTTTAGTGTCTGACACACAGAAAATATACTTTGAGTTTCTACAGCTTGACTCCCCTTCTCCTTCAGCTATCCCTCCAGTACTCCCAGCTTTCTTGGATGCTTTCACTTTGGTTTCCAAGAACCCAGATTCTCAACCTCCTGCACCTAACACGTTCCTCATAAAACCACCTTTGGTCAACCCAGCAGTTATTGCAGTATCCCCAGACAGACAATCTAGGCAATTGCCTTAGGTTCATAGGTTCATACTAGGCTATCTGCCCTAGGGCATTTATAAGCCAAGTCAGAATGTGTTTGGCTTTTGCCACCCATTTTAAATTTATTTTGCTATGCCCTTTTTCGAGGTTAGTATACTGTGCCTCTGTCTAACAGTGACACAGAAGTGATACCCGGGGTAAACCTACGATCTCCCATCCACTCATCAAGATTCCTCTTAAAGAGAGTCAATGAGGGACTCTGCCTAACCTGGACTGGGATTTTATTCCAGAGTGAAGGGAGCCTCTGGGTTATGAATCTGTCCCTCCAGCATGTCCTATTTATTTCAGTGCCGAGGTTCAAGTCTCTCGAGTGCGTAGCTCGATGGGATTTGGAATTTCTGAGGTGCAGCATGTCCATTAATTCCGGGTTGGACATGGCTTTATACGTCAGGCACAGATCACCTCTGAATGGGCGGTATGCCACTCAGTAGAGCTGGAGTTTCTTTAACCAGGCAGCATATGGCATCTGTTTGAGCCCTTTGATCCTCTTGGTGAGGTACTTTTGGGGTCTTTCCAGTTGCTGCAGGTGTCAGGTAAGGTACATCCCAAAAGGGGCATTGTACTCAATTATGGGCCTGATGAGAGATGAGTAAAGAGGCATGATGACGTCCCCTGATCTAGATGTGAATCCCTTCATAATTAGGTGGGTTATATAAAATGTTTTTCTAACCACTTTGGCCACGTGGTTGTCAAATGAGAGATTGCTTTCAACTTGGGTTCCCAGGTCCCTAATTACTTCTTCTGTACTTAATGGATTACCACCTATGTGGTAATTTGTGGGCACTTTGTTTTTGCCAAAGGGGATGACTATACACTTTTTGGCATTTAGCTTGAGGCCATGGCTCTGGCACCAGTTGTCTGTTTCTATGAGGCCCTTTTGGAGGATGCTTGTGTCGACTGGAGAGTCAATTATGGTGCCCAGTATTGCAGTCATCTGCGAACTTGGTCAGCCACAGTCCTTCCGTGTTGGCCTGTACCTCCGAGAAATATATACCGAACAAGAGAGGTCCCAGGACTGAGCCTTGTGGGACACCACTTGTTACTGGTTTGGAGTCTGACATGGCTCCAGCAATTCTAACCACGTGGGTTCTGTCCTCGAGCCAGTTTGCAATCCATCTAGTGACATAGGGGTTTATATTTAAGCTGGTGAGCTTATCTATAATGCCCGAGTGGGGTATTGTATCGAAGGCTTTTGCGAGGTCCAGGTAGGCTGTGTGGACCACCTTCCCCTCGTCAGTGGCCTTGGTGACTGTTTCAAAGAAATCAACCAGGTTTAAGAGGCAGGATCTGCCCTTAACAAAGCCGAACTGGGTAGGATCCAGTGTTTGTACGTCCCCAATATCTTTATTTATGAGGTCCATGATGATCCTTTCCATAGCTTTGCAGACCAAGCTAGTCAGGCTTATGGAGCGATAGTTTCCAGGATCCGTTGAGGCACCACCATTATGGAGAGGGACCACTGTTGCTGTATGCCACTCTTTGGGCACATATCCTATAGTAAGGCTGAGATTGAACAGTAGTTTTATGTTTGAGTTTAGCTCTTCTTGGAGTTCATGTAGGACACAGCCCGGGACACCATCTGGTCCCATTGATGCTGTGTTTTTTGCTTTGGAGAGGGCGGCTCTTACCTGAGCATCTGAGATGTCAGGGGGGCAGCACTCTGCTGGGATAGATATTTGCCCTTTTGGTGGGGGTGGGGGAGAAGTTTGTGCCGAACCTGTCAGCTAGGATGTTGGCAATGTCTGTGGGTTCGGTGTATTTTTGTCATTTTGGACTAATTCTGAGCATATCTGGGAATTACCACCCAGGTTCCTAACATAACTAAAGAAAGCCTTGTGATTATCCTTAGTGTCCTGTGCAATTTTTCTCTTGCAGCTGGCCTTAGACAATTTTATGTGTGCCCGTAGTTTTTTGCTAACACTGATCAGTGATGCCTTCCCTTTTTGGGATTTTGCTTTATCATTTAGTAGCTTCCTCCTTCTATTGTATAGTTTGTTTATGGCTGGGGTCCACCAGACAGGACGTCTGCCTTTGGAGGATTGAGTCTTGGTTTTATTTGGGATCGCATGATCCATGCATTCCTGAAGGTGTTCATAGAATGCGTTTATAAAGGATTCTGTGGTCTGGGCCATATTTTCCACAGGCCCGGGGGCTTTGAAGGATTCCACCTCAGTTTTGAGGAGTGTGAAATTTGCTTTAGAGAAGTTTTTCACTGTGGTTTTCTGGGCAGGGGGTGGGGTCGGGATGTGAATATCCAGTGAGATTTGTTTATGGTCTGATCTTACCAGTGAGGGATACACTTCTGGTCTGGAGCTTAGAGTCCCCATGTTGGTGATGATCAGGTCCAGTATGTTTTCCCCTCTTGTGGGAGTGGTAACAAGTTGTTCCATAGCATTTGAGTTTAGGGCTAGGGTGTTGGAGCTAGAGTAATGCCTTCTGCCTCCCTACTGCTATATTATATATATATATATATATATATATATATATATATATATATATATACATATACACACACACACACACACACACACACACACACACACACACACGCACGCACGCACGCACGCACGCACACACACACACACACATATATATATTGGTCAAATGGTCAAAATGTTGAATGTTCTTTTGAGAGTGAATTCTCTTAATGATGACGTTTCTTTGTGTGAGATTGCAATTGCATTACAGCGGGAGTGAGAATTTTAACTTTCATCACTGTTGTGTGATCTTTGAGAAGGTTTGGAGGGACCAAGAGAGAGAGACCGAGAGAGAGAGAGAGACCGACCACGATGGGCTGAGTACTTAGGGGGGTTGCCACTGATGTGGTAATCAGTAGGGGCTGTGTTTTTGCTGAATGGTACGATGATACATTTTCTTGGCATTTAACTTGAGGCCATGACTTTGGTCATTTATTGCTGTGAGGCCCTTTTGTGGTATGCCAGCATCATTTGGGGAGTCAATGACAGCACCCAACTTACAGTCGTCTGCAAAGTTGGTCAGCCATAAGTTTTTTATCTTTGCCTGGACCCCTGAGAAGTAGATGCCAAACAGTAGGGGCTCCAGGACAGATCCCTGGGGGACTCCACTAGTGACAGGTCTGCTATTGGAGGTGGAGGCATCTATTTTGACCTTATGGGTCCTGTCAGTGAGCCAGTTGGCCACCCACCCGATGAGATAGTGATTTATGCAAAGTTGTGTTAGCTTTTCGATGATGCTTGAGTGGGGGATTGTGTTAAAGGCCTTGGTCAAGTCAAGGTAAGCTGTATGCACTGACTTTCCCTCATCCAGGGCCCTGGTGACATTCTCAAAGAAGTCAACCAGGTTTAACAGGCAAGATCTGCCCTTGATGAAACTGAACTGGGTGAGATCAAGTGCTTGGAGATTGCCTGCGTCCTTGTTTATGAGATCCATAACAATATGCTCCACAATTTTACCGATCAGACTCTGTCAAGCCAATGGGGTGACAGTTTCCAGAGTCAGTAGTGGCACAACCCTTGTGCAAGGAGATGACAATGGCAGTTCTCCACTCTGCTGGAATGAGGCCTGTACTTAGGCTGTGGTTGAATAGGGTGCTCAGTGGGGAAACTACTTCTTGCTAGAGATAGTGCAGAATACAGCCTGGGATACTGTTGTGTCCCATGGAAGCTGTGTTCTTTGACTTGGATAGGACCTTTAACACTTTATCTATGGAGATATGAGGTGTGGGACAAGTATTGGGGATGTTGAAAGGGCCTTTGGGGGGACAGGGGGTGAAGTTTGCACTGAACCTATCTGCTAGCAGGTTGGCAAAGTCAATAGGATCAGTGTAAGTGAACCTGTTAAGTACTAATTCGGAAAAAAATCTAGGATATTCCATGGAGGTTCCTGATGTAGCTGAAGGCTTTGTGGTTTCCCTTTGTTTTGGATGCTAGTTTAGTTCATAGATGGCTTTGGAGGTTTTCAGTGGTGATCTAATTTGCTTGTTGAGGCTAAGGAGGGAGTTTTTCCAATTTGGAATTTTGTTTCTTTTTACCCTTGGACAGCAGTTTCTCCCTTTTGTTGTAAAGCCTGTTGATAGTGGATGTCCAACAGACAGGTTTGTGTTTCCTTGAAGAGCAGGTTTTAGTTCTGTTGGGTATGGCTGAGTCGATGCAGTTTTACAGGTGCTTGTATACTGCACTGGTGTACTATTCTTCAAAGTTGTCTGAACAGTACACCAATGCAGTATACAAGCACCTGTACAATTGCATGTACACTGCATTGGTGTACTGCTCTGCATAATTGTCTGAATCCACTGAGGGAGGCGGTGGTGGAAATGTACTGATACCCTCCCTTAGGAGGTTGTAGTCAGCTTTTGAGAAGTTTTTTAGCCTGATTATGGCTGAGGGGGGAGGTTGGGTGGGATAGAAACTTTGAATGGGACAGACCGATGATCTGATCTTACCAGGGAAGAACATACTATTGTAGTGGTGCAGCAGTCACCCATGTTGGTGAGGACCAAGTCCAAAATGTTAACTTCCCTTCTGGGGGAGCTGGTCTAGTGCATTAGAAATTAAGTCAAGGAATTGTTGGGTGAGCGCATTTGTGCAGGAATAGTTCACCCAGTCTATGGTGGGGTAATTGAAGTCATCAAGGATCAGGGTGTTGGGGGTATCTTGATAGAGTCAAGTAGATCCAGGTAGGAGTGGGTGTCCTGAGTCCTCTCTCACCACATTCATAAACCTTATCTTAGGCCTTCCTCTTTTCCTCTTACCTGGCAGTGCAACATTCGCATCTTTCTCCGAAATATACCCAGCATCCCTCCTCAGCACATGTTCAAACCAACATAATCTCGCCTCTCTGGCTTTTTCTCCAAACCATCCAACCTAAGCTGACCCTCTAATATACCGATTCCTAATCCTGTCCATCCTCGTCACACCCAATGCAAGTCTTAACGTCTTTAACTCTGCCACCTCCATCTCTGACGTCTGTATTTTCGTCAATGTTACCATTTCCAACCCATATAACATAGCTGGTCTCACAACCCTCTTCTAGACCTTCCCTTTCACTCTTACTGGTACCCATCTGTCACAAATCACTTCTTCTCCACCCACTGCACCCTGCCTGTACTCTCTTCTTCACCTCTCTTCCACACTCACCATTACTCTGAACTGTTGATCCTAAGTATTAAAACTCATCCATCTTCGCATCATACCTCTAGCCTCCATTTCATTCACACACATATATTTTCTGTCTTAGTCTTGCTGACCTTCATTCATCTCCTGTCTAGAGCATATCTCCACCTATCCAAGGTCTCCTCAACCTGTTCCCTACTCTCACTACAGATCACAATGTCCTCCGCAAACATCATAGTCCATGGGGAGTCCTGTCTGATCTCATCTGTCAACCTGTCCATCACCATTGCAAATAAGAACATGTTGAAGGTTGTGCATCAGGGCTGGCAGCTCAGCACTTAAAAATACTCTGCCAATCATTAGTGAGCCAGAGTTCCGCTGTGGCACCCCCTAACCGGGAAAAGCCGAAATAAACAACAACAACTAATAAACTTGTAATTATCATGTAATATTGTTTTGCCACATGTGAATGACTCTCAGCCCATTATTGTTTTGAATGTGTTATTCTGTAATAATGCAGCTGATACAGTATAGCTTCACTACCTGCAACCTGTTAAAGTAGGTCATGTCAGCAAGTAATAGAATTCATTTGTCTGGTGTATTTACTATGGACTAGTTTTGACAGGTTAGTTTCTGTAATAGTATATGAATATAAATGAAAGTTGCTCACCTATATCCACTTCCTGTATCCACCAGAATGGATGCTACTGGTACTTGGACAGTTCAAATGATCAAACTTTCTCAAGCTGTCAAGAAAAGCAATTAATAAAGAGTTGAAGGATTTTAGATGGAAGGGAAAGGTGGCAACGGTCAGGCTGGATGAGTTGATCCTTCCAATAGACAAGGTTAGGGTTATCCGATTTGAACGGGTATATCAAAGCAACACCATTAGGGCTGCAATATTTATCACACAAACAGAAAGCTGTATTTCAAAGTGAAAAGGTATGATGATGAGATGGGGAGCTCAAGAAACAAGCAGAGACTGAGATTTTGGATGGAGATCCTTAAAGAGAAAAATAATAATTGTACATAATATTATATTCATAAGTAGCAGAAAGAATTCGAAGAACTAATCCAACACGGGAATGTAAAAAGGAGATTCTGCCAACTGGGATGACTGCAATTAAGGGTACAGAGATTAGGCAAGAGGGGGCTGAGCTTTACTGGAGAAAAATGGCAACGGAACCAAGGTACTGAGAGCAAATAATTAGAGATGGAAAGGTAACAGAATGGGAAGACGCCAAGAATTAATTTGGACTACAAGATGGAGACTGTCTTCTCTAACCTATTGCATGATCTGTGGAGGTTAGAAAGAATTGGGAAGAGAAATTGGATAACAATTCACAAAGAAACAATCTGAGGATATATATATGGCTTTTAAACATGCAGCAAAGTCTAAAACATGTTGTGTTTAATTAGGTATTTTCATACCCCAAGTAGACTCCAAAGAATTTTTCTTCAGGTACATTGTGAATGTTGGAGGTGTGATGGGGGAAAGTATTTTTGGGAGTGCAATGATTTGGCAGACATTAGAATTATTCTTCAGACTACTATGGCAGAAATACTGGGTGACAAATTGCTGTAACTAAGGGAATTATTTTTTGAGCTGTAATACAGAATCAGAATTGCCCAGACATAGTTAGGCCTTGCTGAGTTTAATTTTAATGGCTCCTATAAAAAACAATTATTAGAAAATGGTACTCGAAGTCTAAATCAACTGTACTAGAAGTAGTGAATGAAGTAACGAGATAAAATGGAAGTGGGATCTTTAGGAAAGAGTAGGAGCAAATTACACACAAATGGGAATTGTGGGAACAATACGTGCAGAGTAATATTTTGGCAGAGGAATGATTTTTGAGGGAAGGCAGAAATTGAATGAGCTATTTAATGTTTGACTGGCAATGATGGCATATATTATAAGTGATGAATAAAGTTTGCAACTGAAAATATGTCAGCACGGTTTGTTGTCATTTATAAAAATGTATGGTTGCCTATGTCATAAGTCAATAAGGATGTTTCTTGTTTAAAAAAAAAAACAGAGTACATAGACCCCTCCCTTGTGCATAGCTCCTTATAAGAGACAAGATGGGGTCCTCAACCCACTTATTACCAGTAAATACCCATTTTTGTCACCATTAGTCTATATGACCAAATCACCTACAGACAAATTTTTACACCATCAAATGATTAGCACTGACATGGCACACAGAGACTATTGTGCCCCTCAGTCTATAGCCAAAGTGGTTGTCTATACAATTCTTCACCAAATAGGAACCATCTGTGCTGATGCCCATAGCGCCATTCTTGTGTGCATTTGCGATGGAAACACCCATCATGTCTTTGGGAGATGCAACAGAGACCCAGGGAGAAAAGACACTCAAATGCCTCCAGAATGGGAGAGTCAGTCAGGGTCACAGGACTGTTAGTGTCCACCCATGGGGTGACCATGGTCTCCTAGGAAATACGAACCCCAACATTTTGAACCATTAGTTTTTATGGTCATTTCCTGTTCAATATTCGTGTAAGAAATATGAAGAATATTGTTTTTATTGTTAGTAGAATATTTGTGGGGTGGCTAGCCACTGACATTCTGAACATTGGCTCTAGATGATGGTCACTGCTGATGTGACACTCTGACCTCATGTGTATAAATGTGAGAATGGGGTTGTGGAATGATGGATGATATTCTATTTGTAATTCTAAAGCATGTCAATAAAGTTGTTCAAAAAAAGAAAAAAATTGGATCCTTAACCCTGCTTGATATCAGAATGGGGGACTGGCTTATCCCGATGTTCTCTGTAATTGCTGTTGCTGTGTACCTTTCCAGAACTACATGGAACACTGGGTCCTCTATATTCTTTTGAAAGAATGCTAGAACATTAGGGATGGTAGAATAAACACCCACAACAGAGGTGTTGTCCTGTTTCTGCATATTTCCATCAAGTTTCTGAACTTCTTACGCAAAAGTTGATGCCAAAAAGAGGTTGCCTTGGTGACCTCTAGCCAGGAGTATAGTTGAAATGTGATGTCATATGTTGGTACCCAAGGACCTACATCTGCTTTACTGCACAAAGTGTGATAGACAGTTACACATGTTCAAAGATGCTGCAACCAGAGTGTTTGACTTTACTGGGGAGTTTAAAGAACAGTCAGTACATTTTGTCTTGCTCTATGCAGAGAGCTCAGAGTATGAGAAGTAAAGGAACCTTTTGGTAGAGGTTCTGGCAGGGAAAGACAGAATATGTCTCTAGGAACACCAGTTCTGACACTGAGGAATTACATTACAGTCACCACAAAACAGTTGCAAACCACTTTGCAGTTAAGCAATTATAAAAGACAAATTATTATTATTATAATTATTAATAATTATTATTCAACGTATAAAAATTCAAAGGGGTAACTCTCTGTCACTAGCCAAACTGGAAGCAAAGATCTCTTCACCCAAGACTGGACTAGATAGTCAAGAGGAGAGGGTGAACACTTGCACCACACCACACTCATCACATATTCCCTCAAAACCTACACCACCAAAACACACACATAGAAACACAAAACACACACCTACATTCATGGAGGCTCTCAATAAAAACCTGCCCAAGCAACAGACCTCCAAAGCAGAAATGCAAGCAACCTCCATCCCCCCAACACAACCCAAATGACACATAGCCCACAACTCAGTGTGCCACCCAACCACAGCCCATAAGGCATAACAACGTAGCCAACACTCTAGTCATAGGTGACTCTATATTCAGGCACACTGATGTTCCACTCACCAGGCTGAACAAGAAGAAGGCTACTGTCAGCTGCCTGTCTGGTGCCAGGATCCACCATATAATGCAGACAGGTCACTCCACAGCAAGTACAAATATGACCCTGTCATTGTCCATGTTGGTATGAATGACCTGAGATGTACCTCCATTGACTACATGAAAAGAGACATGGTGGAGCTCTCCGATCTTGTATGCCACACAGGTATAACCCTAGCCCTGAGTATCATCCTGCCATCACCCAGAGTGATACCACATATAAGGGAAAAAATGATTAACTTCAACAATTGGCCAAGCTTCTAGTGTCATTCTAAGGGTATCCAGTATCTGTCTGCCTGGGATAACATGATCGACAGACCAAGATGCTTTGTCAGAGATTGCCTGCGCCTGTCACCCTTGGGATTCTGGATACTGGCTAAGGCTCATTCCACCCCTATAGTGCCTTTTTAGGCAAGGATCAAATGACAAATTCACCACTGTAACAGGTACAAGCAAGCAAAATTTGAGGGTAATGCTACTCAATACTAGAAGTCTAAACCTCAAAATGCACTCACTCTAGGCACTCCTTAAAATGGAGAACATCAACATTTGTGCAGTGACAGAAACCTGGTTCAAGGCTCCAGAGAGCACCCCTGCATTACCAGGGTATAATTCATACCACACCTTAAGGCCACCTGACCTGGACCAAAAAACTAAAGGTGGAGGCGTGTCCATATTCATTAAGGATATCCACACCTCCAGACTAGTTGCTCAGCATAATGCATCCGAGATTATCCAAGTGCAACTAACTCTGGGCAAGACCACAATCCAAATTGTAGCTTGCTTCAGATCCCCCACCATGTCCCAGGATTCCCACTCCTCATTTTCTGATACACTGGAAAATATTCGGGTACAACCTAACACCCTAATAATGGGCGATTTCAACTGCCCCACCATTAACTTGGAAAACTACTCATGCACCAACTCTTTTGCTCAACGTTTTCTGGAATTCATAAATTCCAGCGCCTTGAATCAACTTACCCACACCCCCACCAGGGGCAGCAGTATCCTAGACCTGGTCATTACCAACATGGCCGACCAGTGTTCCACACCAGAGGTCAATTCCTCATTGGTCAGATCTGACCTCAAGCTAATCACCCTAGACTTCCCACCCCCAACCCCCATAACAAATTTCTCCAAAGCCAACTTCACACTTCTTAAGACAGAAGTAACAAACTTCACAATACCCATGCAGATGGGTAATAGAGATACAACTGCTGAATCATACACAAATGCACTTTATAAGCACTTACACGAGTGCATGGATCATGCTATCCCTAACAGAACCAAGATGCTATCCTCCAAAAATAGGAAGCCAATCTGGTGGTCCCCTGCCATTAACAAACTACAACAGAAGAAAGAAACTGCTGCAAAAAAGAGTAAAATCACATGATTGGAGGAACTCCCTGGTCAGCCTTAGTAAGAAGCTGAGATCCCTCATAAAAGTCTCCAAAGCTAGTTATGAAAACAAAATGGCCACAGTTTCTAAAGACAACCACAAAGCATTCTATAGCTGTGTCAAGAATCTCAATGGCAACACTCAGATCTGCTCTGAGTTACAGCCCAATAACACTAAATATATAGAACTAACTGATATTGCCAGCATCCTGGCAGATAGGTTCATTGCTAACTTTACCCCCCTCTCACCCCCTAAAGGGACCATCTCTATACTGGAAGAATGCAAAGTTCCTGTAATCACGGCTGCACCAGTAAAAACCACACTCTCCAAAGCCAAGAACGCAGCATCCATGAGACCTGACAACATCTTAGGCTGTGTTCTACACAAACTACAGAACGAACTGGCACCCCACCTAAGTACCATGGTGGGGATCCCTTTTGTGGGTCTGCTCAACAGGGACGCAGGAAAATAATTTTCTTGGGTGCCAAAACCCAGGGTACCTTTTTGGCTAGGCTTATATAGCCCCTAGGGCTAATAGCTTAGTACCTACCTATGAACATATGAACCACTGCTCTTTTGTCTTGCCCTTAACCTATTAAGCTGTCTACTTAACAGATTAGGCCATGGCTACAATCTGCCTCCCAGAAAACAAACTTTTCATCTTCTTTTTGTAGAAGATTTAAAACTGTATAGTTCATCAGATGAGGAACTAAAAGCACAACTACAAGTGGTCAAAACTTTTTCAGATAATATAATTGATATGAATAAATGTGCAAAAGCAACCTTTAAAACAGGAAAGCTGAAGCTCTTCCTGTCTTAACTTACAATTTTGGAGTGAATGCCTGGCACCAAGAGATGCTGGATAGGTTGGACAGGAAAAGAAGGATGCTTCATGCTCTTCAAATAATTTATAAGAATCAGTGTACACTAAAATTATATATTCCTCATTATGAAGGTGGTATGCACCTCCTCAAAATTTATTACAAGTATAGATCTGCATACATATCTGCTGACCTCACAATATCCAAATATAGTGAAAGTTTGGAAACATGAGGAAAATAAGTCTAAGATGACTTCTGCTTAGTTTAGCAGAAGAATATCAGTGACAAGTGGGAATGGAAATCAAACTAGAAGTAGATAAAAATCAGGCAGCAACTGAATGTGCCAAAAAACAAAGAAATAATATAAGGTGAAAGATCAGACAAGAAAGCAAACAATGTGGAAAATACATAAAATAGTTGCAAGTATAGATAACTTTTGCCCTAACTTTGGTAGGATCTCTGTCTTTGCACACAGTGCAGGCTGGAGAAGTTGTTTGACTGCAACTGAGCTACAAAATATAAGTATCTTTTGATTATTTTTACAGATTACTGTTTTTATAATTTAATATATATAAAGCACCTTGTCTATTCAGAATCTTCACAAATCCTTATCTGTTTAAAAACTTTCATTTGACTCTGTAGTGCTTTGCTGTCTCAGGCTATTGTATAAACTGAAACATTTACTCTGTGTAATTATCTCTTGGCTAGTGGGGGCTGGTTCTTTTGTGTTCTTGTAAAAAAAAAAGTTGTTGTTCTGGTCTTGCCCTAACTTTGGTAGGATCTCTGTCTTTGCACACAGTGCAGGCTGGAGAAGTTGTTTGACCGCAACTGAGCTACAAAATATAAGTATCTTTTGATTATTTTTACAGATTACTGTTTTTATAATTTAATATATATAAAGCACTTTGTCTATTCAGAATCTTCACAAATCCTTATCTGTTTAAAAACTATTTTGTCCCACCTTACTTGGTGGCTTTGCAGTTGCCCGCCCCTACTGTGACACACCTCCCAGTCTAGTGTCATTAGCTCATTCTTCTTAATACAGAGAGAACATTTGATAAGGCCTTCTGTTCCTCCTTTTTCCCTTTTCAAAAAGTAAAACAAAACTTTTTTTTTCTTTTTCGCCTGAACCTTCTTGTGTTCTGACTGTCCTTCTCAAACATATTGGAAATATACAGTATATTTCAGAGCATTTGTTATAACTGTATTTGCTATAACTGATTTAAGTATTTTTTCTGGCTTTTGAATATTTACTGCTTAGCGACTGCATCTTAGCCTGTTTATACAGCTCTGCATTCTATTTAAACTGTTTTTGGGTTGATTAACTGTTTTGCACTCTTAAAAAGTTATTTGTTGCTTAATTTTACCTGTAGGCTAACACACTCAAGTGTGCTAGCCACTTAAAAGCATTTATAGCATTTACTGTCTGTTTTTTTCCTTGTCTCTGTAAAAAAAAAAAAAAAAAAAAAAAAAAAATCTCTTGTTTTCCCACCTTACTGAACTAGAGTAGTCCAGTTTCAGAGTTGCTGATCCCTGGGCTTTGTTTTTAGTTCCTGTTACTGATCCATTGCCTTATTAGGAAGGAGGGAAGTTTCTTTGCTTACCAGTGGGAGTGGGAAGCACTGAGCAGCCTTTTTGTCCAAATTGGTGAAGTTTCAGCCGGAAACTAGTAGTCCATTGGTCGTTTTGGGCTAATTCCTAGCTCCTTTCAGCCCCCTGCTATAAAACACGCTAAACACGCATTTTCCAGCTTGTACCAACTCAGCACAGATCCTCGTGGTGGCCTGCAGAGTGATCCAAGCAGCAGAGAGCTAAAAGAGTGACTTTCTACCAGATATAAGTATTTTTTGTGGCTTTCCCACTGTTATTAAGCTAGTGACTGCATTTCGCCTGTTTTACTGCTACTTTAAGTGATTTCTGCATTTTACACTGTTTATTGCACTTTAAGTTACTAATTGTTGCAAATTGTTTCTGTAGGCTACACACTAAAGTCGCTAGCCGATTTACAGCATTTATAGCATTTACTGTCTGTTTTTCCTTATCTCTGTAATAAAACAAAAAATCTCTTGTTTTCCCACCTTACTGAACTAGAGTAGTCCAGTTTCAGAGTTGCTGATCCCTGGGCTTTGTTTTTAGTTCCTGTTACTGATCCATTGCCTTATTAGGAAGGAGGGAAGTTTCTTTGCTTACCAGTGGGAGTGGGAAGCACTGAGCGGCCTTTTTGTCCGATTTGGTGAAGTTTCAGCCAGAAACTAGTAGTCCATTGGTCGTTTTGGGCCAATTCCTAGCTCCCTTCAGCCCCCTGCTATAAAACACGCTAAACGCTCGTTAGCGCGATTTAGTGCGGAGTTGCCACTGTTGCACACAAGAGCAGCGGCGATTGAACAAGGTTAAACTATTCGGGCCATCTAAATTCCACTCTTCAAATTTTCCCTTAGAACTACCTTCCTCGAGCTGTACTGCTGATCTAACCAGCATATCCTATAACTGAAAAGTTCATCTCTACTTGATTCCCAAGTAGACTATTCTCTATCTGTAAAACCTAGCACTTACTCCTACAGTACTTGCACCTTGATAAAGCACTCTTATTATAGATAGTACCCCACCAGCCTAAAACCCACTTCTCCCGGAGTCCTTTGAAAGTCTCTTTATCTACTACTTCTAGTATGTCGAGGGATCAGTTGCCAGTGTCCTCTCCAGCTCAACTGGTGAACCTGGGAATATTGAGGCAATGTTACAATTGCCTCATGTACACAGACGATCCTCTCCTTCTCCCACAAAACACAAATACATGCGAGAGATGCAACTATACGGCCAAACTGGAGGCTGAGCTCTCTCAACATAGGACTGGCAAGACCAGACAGGAGGAGAAGGTAACCACACACAATACATACCCAGTCACACATGGTACCATCACAACTTCAAATCATACACATACTCACACAAAGACATACTCAGAGGCTCTGATCAAAAATTTACCAAAACAGCAGAGGCCACCAAAGCAGACACCCAAACAACTACCACCTCACGACCCAACACATGCAACACATAGACCACACAGTCAGAGTGTCAAACAGTCACAGCCCTTAAGGCCAAACAAAATGCCAGACACACTTGTCATTGGTGATTCCATAGTCAGACACACTGGCGTCCGCTCATCAGACTGAGTAAGGAGAAGGTCACAGTAAGCTGCCTGTCGGGCGCTAGAATCCGCCACATAACGCAAGCACTCAGGTCTCTCAACAGCAGGTACAAGTACGACTCAGTCATTGTCCACGCTGGTGTCAATGACCTGAGACATACCTCCTTGGACTACATGAAAGGGACATCGAGGAGCTCTCTGATTATGTAGCCCAGGCAGGTATGACCCTGACCTTGAGCAGTATCCTACCTTCACCTAGAATGATGCCACAATACAGTGATAAGATGATCAGCTTTAATAATTGGCTTAAATTCTGGTGTCATTCAAAGGGGATCAATGTCTGTCTGCCTGGGATGACATGCTGGACAAGCCACGCTGCTTCAAGGGCGGCTTGCACCTGTCACCCTGGGCTTCCAGATATTGGCAAAGGCTCTTGCCACCCCCATAGTGCCTTTTTTAGGCAAGGCTCAAATTCTAAACCTACCACCCTAGAACACCAAAAAGGGAAAAAACTAAGGGTAATGCTGCTCAATGCCAGAAGTCTCACTCTCAAGATGCACGCACTCGAGGCCCTTCTCAATATGGAGAACATCGATGTCTGTGCTGTGACTGAAACCTGGTTCAAGGCTCCTGAGAGCACCCCAGCACTAACAGATTTCACCTCATATCATGCGTTTCGGCCCCAAAATCCGGACAACACCAAGAAAGGAGGGAGGGTGTCCATATTCATAAAGGACACGCACACCTCAAGGTTGGTGGCAACGCACGATGCATCGGAGACCATCCAGGTGCAATTAACCATAGGCAAGACTGCTCTGCAATTTGTAGCATGTTACAGGCCACCCTCTCAAACTCAGGAACCTCACATGGCCTTCCTGTAAACATTGGAGGGGATAAATGTATCTCCAAACACCATCATACTAGGTGACTTCAACTACCTTAATATAGACTGGGAACACTACTCAAGCCCAAACACTCTAACCCAAAGATTCCTGGAGTTCATAAACTCAAATGCCATGGAACAACTAGTCACCATCCTCACAAGAGGAGAAAACATACTTGATCTCATCATCACGAACATGGGATCAAAATGTTCAACACCGGAAGTATACCCCTCACTGGTGAGATCAGATCATAAACTAATCTTGCTGGAGGTCCTCATCCCACCCCCACCTGAAACAAAAAAGACCACAGTGAAAAACTTCTCAAAAGCCGATTTCACACTTCTAAAAACTAGTGTGGTCTCCTTTAAGGTCCCTGAGCCAGTGGTAAACATTACTCAAACCGCTGAATCACTTACAAATGCCTTCTACCAGCACCTACAGGACTGCATGGATCAGGCAATCCCAAACAAAACTAAGACTCTCTGTACCAAAGGCAAGCGTCCAGTCTGGTGGACCCCAGCCATAAACAAGCTCTACAACAAAGGAGGAAGCTACTACAAGATAGAGCAAAATCCTTGAAAGGTAAGACACCTTTGATCATTATAAGTAAAAACTAAGAGCTCTCATAAAATCATCCAAGGCAAATTTTGAGAGAAAAATCGCCAAGGACTCTAAAGACAATCATAAGGCCTTCTTTAGCTATGTTAGAAACCTAGGAGGAAACTCCCAGATATGCTCAGAATTAGTT
This sequence comes from Protopterus annectens, assembly GCF_019279795.1. NCBI lineage: Eukaryota > Metazoa > Chordata > Ceratodontiformes > Protopteridae > Protopterus > Protopterus annectens. The sequence goes on from NC_056730.1 coordinate 1,152,696,356, forward strand.
CAAAATGATGTGAAAATTACTGAACCTACACACATTGCTAACATACTGGCTGACAGGTTCAGTGCAAACTTCTCCCCCTCCCCAAAGGAGAGATATCTATTCCAGAGGATTGTAGCCCCCAAACATCTCCAACGCCCAGGTGAGAACTGCCCTCACTAAGGCAAAAACACAGCATCCATGGGACGGATGGTGTCCCCGGCTGTGTGCTTCATGAACTCAATGAGGAATTAAACCCACAGTTAGGACAGCTGTTTAATCTTAGCCTCACCTCAGGATACGTACCCAAGGAGTGGCGCCGGCGACTGTGGTCCCACTTCATAAGGCGGTGCCTCCACAGACCCTGGAAATTACCGCCCCATTAGCTTGACAAGCCTTATCTGCAAAGCCATCGAGAGGATCATAATGGAACTCATAAATAAAGACATAGGGAACTTGCAGACTTTGGATCCAACCCAGTTTGGCTTTGTCAAAGGCAGATCCTGCCTCTTAAACTTGGTTGACTTTTTCGAGACAGTCACCAAGGCCATTGATGAGGAAAGGCAGTCCATACAGCCTACCTCGACCTGGCAAAGGCCTTGACACAATACCCCACTCAGGTATCATCGAAAAACTCATCAGCTTGAATGTAAACCCATACATCACAAGATGGGTTGCAAACTGGCTAAGTGACAGAACCCACAGGGTCAGAGTTGCTGGAGCCATGTCAGACTCAAAGCCTGTCACAAGTGGTGTCCCACAGGGCTCAGTCCTGGGTCCACTCTTGTTCGGCATCTACTTTTCTGAAGTACAAGCAAACATAGGAGGGTTATGGCTGACAAAGTTTGCAGATGACTGCAAACTTGGCGCCATAGTCGAAAACACATCTGACACAGATATCCTCCAGAAGGGCCTCACAGAAATGGATAACTGGTGCCAGAGCCATGGCCTGAAGTTAAATGCCAAAAATGCATAGTCATACCCTTCGGGAAAAACAAGGTTACCCCTAGCTACCATATAGGTGGCAATCCACTGAGCACAGAAAAAGTCATCAGGGATCTGGGGACCCAAGTTGACAGTAGCCTTTCGTTTGACACTCATGTTGCTAAAGTAGTTAGGAAAACCTTCTATATCGCCCACCTGATCATGAAGGGATTCACATCTAGATCAAGGGAGGTCATCGTCCCCTGTACTCATCACTCATTAGACCTATGATTGAGTACAATGCCCGTTCGAATGTATCTGACCAGACACCTGCTGCAGCTTGAAAGGCCCCAAAGTTCCTCACCAAAAGGATAAAGGGTCTCAAAAATATGTCTTATGCTGCCCGACTGAAAGAACTCCAGCTCTATTCAGTCTCATACCGCTTGCTCAGAGGTGACCTGTGTCTGACATATAAGGCCATGTCAAACCCAGATTTGATGAATATGCTTCACCTCAAAAATCTAGATCCCTCAGAACCACAAGGGCAGGAGACTTAAACCTTGACACGGTTATAAATAGAACGTGCTGGAGGGACAGATTCATCACCCAGAGACTCCCTATGCTGTGGAACAAAATCCCGGTACATGTGAGGCAGAGCACCTCGCTGGCCTTGTTCAAGAGGAATCTTGACCAATGGATGGGAGATCGCAGATATACCCCAGGGATTACTTCAGTGTCACTGCTTGACAGAGGCACAGAAAAATGATAGGCATAGTTTTTATTCAAACTAAAGGGGTGGCGAAAGCCACATAACTATGGGCTAGGCTTATAAATGCCCTTGGGCAGATAGCCTAGTATGAACCTATGAACCTATGAACCTATGGAACAGCCTATGGTTGTTCAAGATTGAACGCAGGGATGGTTAAGGAGAGGTGACTTTAAAGCAAAAAAACAAATGGCTGATATTGGCAGCCCAACATAGTGGACAAACTAGTTTACAAAGTCAATTGAACATGTGGGAGAAACAGACAATTGTAGATTTTGTAAAACAGAATTGGAAACAGTTGAACATTTTATTGCTAGTTGTGATATACTAATGGCAGAAGCACTGTATACTGAAAGGCATAATAATGTGGTAAGATTGTTGCATTGGGGATTGTGCAAACATTATGATACTGAAGTAGCTGAAAAACATTGGAAACATGAGCCACAGAGCATCATAGAAAATGAAGTTTATATCACATGGGATCACCCATTATCAACAGTTCAAAAAATCGACATGATAGAACCAGATATAGTAGTCCATGAAAAGAAGACAAAGGTATCACTGATCCCTGAAGTGTTACACCCAGTGACTACAGTGTCTTAAGTACAGAGAGGACAAAAAGTCATAAAATACCAGGATTTGCAGGCAGAACTGAGGACATTGTGTTAGAAGGATGCACAGACAGTTCCAATAGTAGTAGGAGCAATGGGTCTTATAAAAATCTACAATCGTATTTAGATATGTTACTGATAAATGTAACTCTGTAAGAATTGCAGAAGGAGTCATTACTGGGCACATTGAGGGCGCTGTGAAGAGCACTTATGGCTAGCATCAAAGACTGAAACAATACTAATTTCATGCACTTTAATCATACTCAGACTTAGGAATGGGGTCCATTCTTGTCATGGCATTAGAAATCCAAAAGATTTGGGAAATTAAACAAAAATAAGTTGTTGTGGAAAGTCTCCTATGGTTTTAAATGCCCTTTATGTAGAAGCAGAGAGCACAAAATTAGCTGCCAAAGTTAAAAGCATTAAAGTGAGAAAAGCTGATGCTGAGGGCATCACATGGTGTGGATTCTACAGATTTGGCATTTGACACCCTGGTACCTATACTAATACTAGCAAACTTGACATTAGAGAATTGGTATCAAAAAGACCAGTACTGAGAGAAACTGGTGTTCACAGCATTAACAGTGTCAGCAAAACTGGCACTAGGTAAAATGGCACCCGACACACATGGACTGATTCCAACAGCAATGCAAGGGCATAGACATCAGCATCTGAATAAAATGTGATAGCTGTGAAAATGCAGGTACCAGTGATGGATGTATGGGTAAAAAAAGCAAAAAATATCTCTAGCTGAAGATGCAAAGCCATCAATGTGTGAGATCAGAGAATGCAGGGGAACTCCCAACATGCAGCTCTTAACTTTAAGAATGGTTTTGTCCAGTTTCCCAAAGCTAATCAGATGAACAACTGGCAGACACAGAGACCATAGCATAACAGGCATGGTGTTTACTGCCTGAGCATGAACCACTGAAGCACTGAAGCTGTGGTTTGAACTACCAGTAGAGACAGAAGCATAACTGAATGTGAAGTATCAAACACAGAATGTAATTGTCAGTCCTGGCGTACAATAATCTGCCATAGTAATTGGCAGAGGCTGAGAAGATGAAGAACCCTTTTTAGGAAAAAAAAAACGTATTTAACTTCTTTTTTTTTTTCAATAATAATTCTTTATTTTATTTTTTCCAAACAACTAATACAGTACTACCAACTACTTACAATATGTACACGAATGCTTCCAACAGTTACATAAAATCATTATAGAATAAAAAAGAACTAGTAACTATATAAGACTTATCTCAATAAAATTCAACAGTTATTCAGTTTTTCCTGGAGAATAGAGGAATGGAACTTTAAGCTAATACAATGTTAAGGATTTGTTCCCATATTTTTGTATTGTTTACATTTTTCTTATGATCACTAATTAGACATTTATGTGCTAGAATATGTTTGGTGGCTACTATCTTGAAATTTTTCCATGATGTCTGTAAAGGGTTCAACCAATTGGAAGCTATATATAACTTCATCAACAAAAAAATATTGACTAGTATAATTCTTTGGGTTCTTATCAAATTTGGGTGGTGGAATATGCAACATCGTAAATTCCCAGGAGAGTGTGGAATGTTGATATCCCATTTTTTTGTAGTTGAACTTTCAAGGAATTCCAGAGTCCGAAAATACATTTACAACTCCAAAACATATGTAGGAGGTCGGCCGTTTGATCTATACAATATGGACATTTTGGTGAGTTCTTTGAGTTAAATTTGTGTAGAGTGAGACGCATATAATACGCGTTATTGAATATCATCAATTGGGTAAATAATAGCTTCTGAAGGGACACAGATTTTATGGTTAAGTGAATTGCTTTTAGTATTTTACTTTCTTCAATCATCAACAATTTCTCTCTCCAGTATTTGGAAATTAATATTTGATTATTATATTTTATTTCTTTAATCAAACCATATGCTGCAGTTATATATTTACATTCCTGTGTAAGGGTTTGCCATAAGTTCAGACACCTGTTTAAGTCTTCTTCTTTAATTGTGTCATTCCCTTTACTAAGGTAGCTTATTGATAGGTCTTTTAATTGTCTTATTATAATTAGATATGATTTGGGGAGATTCAACTCTTCTAAAATATTGTGAGTCGGGATACCTAAAAAAGGATATAAATCAAATAGGGTTAAATTAATTATAAGTGGGCATTTCTTAAGGTCTAAACGTATTTAACTTCTTAACTATAGCGAGGGAGTTATTTGTAAACAGCTGTCTTAGATGGAGTGTGTTTCTGGTAAGGTTTTTGACAGTTTGGTGGGAGGTGCAAGGTGGCTTCCCTGACTGTATCAGACTGGAAAACAGGTAATGTCTGTGAAAGTTAGGTGCACTCTTTTTCTCATGACATCTCTGTATTATAGTCTGATTGAATACTATACAGAGAGAACACCTAAAGGTATTATGATTCCTACCTTGACAATTTTATTTATTTTTATTTATTTATTTGCAGTTGGTTTACCAGGATAGAACATTGGTCCAAGATGAACCCATTTTCAATGGAGTCCTGGGGAGAAAAGCTCCAAATACAGGGTTACATAGGTTTTAGATCCGTATTACAGTATTTACAAATTTATACAGTTAGAGCATAACATTTCAAGTAGATCATAATGGTGATAAACATTACAGGTGATACAAAGTAGAAAAGGGAAACATTTCTGTAGAGATACTGAGTTCCATAGTCCAAAGAAAGAAACGTACCAACTTGAAAACAAACAACACCAAACCAAAATGATGTTCTAGTTAGACTACAAAGAACTCCACTCTCCAAAATGTTTTAGCGCTTTCATCCACCTTTTATTTTATGTGAACTTCTTCAGAAACATAGGAAATGACACAAGTAGTGACTTAAATACAAAATGTTACAGGAAATGATCTCACTGTTACACCATTAAAGTCTTTTTTGAAAACTGTATAAATCATATAAATCATTACTCAGTTTAGTAGTCTTTTAAAATTGTTATTACAAATATTGGAACACTTGATGTCCTCTATTGTTTAATGTTAAAAAAATCTCTATAAAATGTCTTAAAAATATATATATATAAGTATATATACATATACTCTGCGTTTCTATGGAATGGACAACAACAAGAATTTGTAGAGTTAGTCCAAGATCTAAATCAGAGTACTAATTTTTTATTTTTTAAAATAGGAGAATTTGGTAAGAGTATTTCTTTTTTGGATTTGACTCTCACTATTGATGATGTTTCAAAGATCTTTAGTAGCAAGATTTATAGAAAACCATGTTTTGCTAACAGTTATTTACACAAAGACAGTTTACACCCCACTCACATGAAAAGAGGGGTCATTAAAGGTCAAATCATACGGTTGAGTAGACTAACCTCTGAAGAAGACATCTTCCAAAAGGAATTGTCACTTTTAAGATCTCTTTTTATGAACAGAGGATATTCTAAAAGGTTCATAGATAAAATTGAGAGTGAAGTAGCACCTTTAAGAAAGGGAGTGGCTAAACCTATATTGTTTTCAGACGAAGTGGCCTTAGGTGCACCCAAAATATGCACCTTGGACGCTTCTAAAGACAAACAGGAGAAAACATTTTTAACAGCCTTCCCACTACCAATAGTGAATGAAGTATGGACAATAAAATCAATTATAGAAAACAATTGGAAAGTAGTTCTGGGTAATAAGGATTTAGTGTCCATCATAGGTCCAAAACCCAAATTTACCTACAAGAAAGTTTTAGATTTAAAACTTCTATTAGAATCGGGAAAGAATGTTAGTGACAACAATAGAAATTTAGTTATGAATTGCACTAACAAGAAAGGAACTTTTAGTTGTACTAATTGCAAACAATGTAGGTACATGAGCAACTCTTCCTTTGTAGTAGTAGAGCATTTAAATCACACCTTTTGGGCAAAAAATTATTACAATTGCAACAGTGAATTGGTGATTTATCTTGCAACGTGCGTTACATGTAAGAACTATTACATAGGTAAGACTAAGAGAATTTTTAAACGCAGAGTATATGAGCATAGCCTTGCCATTCAAAAGAAAGACAAAAACAATGCTTTGGCTAGGCATGCCATTACATGTAGGGATTTTAAGAAGTTTGAATTTTGTATTTTTGGACGCTGTTCAAAAGGGATTGTATTTAGGGGACTTTAACATTCTTGAATGTAAAGAATCTTTTTGGCAACTGGTGTTTGGTGCAGACCAAGCACCGGGATTGAATGAAGTTATTAATTTAAAATGTTTTTTATTATACAGATAATTTTTCATACACAAGCAATACACATACAACATATACTTATATATACATATTTTTAAGACATTTTATAGAGATTTTTTTAACATTAAACAATAGAGGACATCAAATGTTCCAATATTTGTAATAACAATTTTATAAGACTACTAAACTGAGTAATGATTTATATGATTTATACAGTTTTCAAAAAAGACTTTAATGGTGTAACAGTGAGATCATTTCCTGTAACATTTTGTATTTAAGTCACTACTTGTGTCATTTCCTATGTTTCTGAAGAAGTTCACGTAAAATAAAAGGTGGATGAAAGCGCTAAAACATTTTGGATACTGAGTTCCATATTACAATATTTACAAAATTATACATTTAGAGTATAAACTTTCAGGTAGAACATACTGATGATGACATTACAGATGATAGACTAGTAAAAGGAAACATTTTGATAGAGATACTGAGAAGGCATTATGTCTTAGGTGGTTAACATAAGGAAAACAAAGTAATACTTTTTTTTTTTTTTTTTGGGGGAGAGGCAGAAGGGAGGCAGTTCATAGAAAGGAGGGGGAGGAGATAAGCCAGTCTGGAATTATGATGGATGGGAGGCAGGAGGAGGCAGTGCATAGAAAGGAGGGGGAAGGAGATAAGCCGGTGTAGAATTATGATGGATGGGTGTGTGTGCTGGCCATCACAATTTAAACAATGTGTGTGTGTGTGTGTGTGTGTGTGTGTGTGTGTGTGTGTGTGTGTGTGTGTGTGTGTGTGTGTGTGTGTGTGTGTGTGTGTGTGTGTGTGTGTGTGTGTGTGTGTGTGTGTGTGTGTGTGTGTGTGTGTGTGTGTTGGCCATCAGGGCAGCCCAACCAGAGGTATACCTTCTAAATCAAATCTACTACATTTTGAGACTGTAGGCATACATTCACTTGTGCAGGAAGTAAAACATTTCTGACATGGAGAAGTGGAAAATACTAACCTGTTGTGACCAAAAATAATACAAAGAAAGAGAAACGTTAGATAAAGAAGTGGTAATAAGCACTCAAACAACACACAAATATTGAATTAAAGGGGAAAATCCAAAATTCAAAGTGGCAGTCCAGGACCATCTCATCTGAGCTAATTATTGACCATGGCAAAGAAAAATTGTAAAGTGTAGCATGTAGCATGCATGATGTGTATGGTTAGGGTTCTGACAGCAAGGGAGAATTCCATTGGCTAAGCTGTTCTGATGCTGGTACACAAGTGTTGCTGATTACAGAAGGCAAACTTCTTATCAGAGCTAGAGTTATATTCAATTACTGGTCTAACAGCATTTATATGATTTGATCAGTACTCCAGAATTGCTTGAGAAAATGGACATAAAATTAGTTTATGAATCTGTTTGCCTTATTTTTGATGGTAATAGCATTAGACATGTAGTTGAATGCGTTCCAAATTATTATACGTAGATCCCTGAGTTCATCACTGTACTAAAACTGACCATTTGTTTGGAATGACAGACCATATTTAGTTGCTTGGCTGTACACAATCCTTTAACATAAGTTGATCTGCCTAGAATGTGTGTCTGATATAACAAATATACCAGTGTTATATGCATCTGTGTACTTCAGCAGCTTAGAGTGTTCTGATGTTGGAAACGTAAAAACAAACAGCTGGATGAAATGGGACAGTTTCTTGTGAGACAGACTTTACAAACATCTCATAGAGTGTCCTACAGCTAGATTCCAGTTTTTTGTATTGGAAACGATAGTTCAAGATTACAGGAGTGGACCTTGGGATATTAGATTAGCACACAGGGAAACTTACTGGCAGATTTTATTGGAATCTTATATTGAGCCAGGTTTAAATGAGTGCATATCAATTAAGCCTTTGTTAAAGTTAAAGGCTTGTGCTGTATAATGAAGTTTCATCAATCATTTGAAAAAATGTTTTTATTGAAAACAGAATGGATATTTTAAAAAAATCTTATTTCAAGGGCATATTAGATCACATGTATTTAATATTTTAAATATATTAAAAAGAGAAACTTTTTAAGTGAAATTCAGCTTTTATATTGGGGGTTTTACTCCTTTAAAATTCAATTAAATATTTAATTGATTTATTGATATATTAGTTTAGTATAAAAGGCTTTGAGAATATTCACTTCTTTGTATCTGAAGAAGTCACAGTGGTGACGAAAACGTTATATTTTGGAATTGCCTTCATTAATTTGTATCGCTGAATTTGGATTGCTGACCATTAAAGCTGCTTTTATCATCTTTGGATATTTATTGGTGACCAATTTTCTCCTTACACTGGTTGTTTGTATGTTGTGGTTGGTATTACCAGTGTGTAGCTTCCTTTTCTTTTTTTGTGAGACAGTACTTCACATAGCAAGCATTTCTGAGCAGTGTCCAAGGATTTGTACTCATTTTGCCTATTTTCAAGTAAATAATTATCTGTGTATAGAATATATGGGTTAAGTCTACATGAGTTTAAAGCTAGGTAATTTTTACCTGTTTAAAATATGAATTCAAAAGGGTTGTAGTACATATAATCATGGCCAGTTTCATTAAGAACAAATAATGTGAGCCCATCCCAACAATCAAAGCTCAAAAGGATAAAACATTTTATATAGAAGCAAGCTTTCTATACTCCAGAGGGCTTTACCCCATGCACTCTTACTTAATATAACCAACTCCAAGGTTGCAAAACCTAGGTGTAGTTTAAAATTCCTTATTGCTGAATCACACTCACTGGATCTGACTTCCATTATCATGCCTTAATGAATACAGCCTGATTAATTAAATAAATATCATTGCAATCCTTGGACAAGTCTACGTACTTGACAGTGTTAAGAATACTGCTAACTATGGCCTGGCTGACTGGCTTGTAAATGTCAATAAGGCTTGCAAGGCATGACCTAATTTCTATAAACATATATTGTGACACGTTTACTGTATGTATATATCTGTAATTTTTTCAGTAGTTGGATGATGCAGCTTTCAAAACATCTATCTCTTACAGATATGGAAGAATCTGTAGTTATTTATACTGTTAGTGTCGCATGCCTTCCATATTTTGAATGTAGATTATCTTCTCCGATCTTCAGGAACGTAGCCAATTACTAATACAGATTCTGAAAGCAAATAATCCTATCAAACTGAATAGCTTGTACAGTGGTTGTGAAATGCATGAGTGTTTGTCAGAATACTTTCTAAAAAATACAGACATTGGGAATGAACATTTAGCCTCTATGATGTATTTATTCAGAATGAACTTTTAGATGTTTGCCATATAACAAGCAATTTTCTGTAGCTAGACATTAGTATTTATATACAGTATTTAAAGCTACATACTCCATATATTACATTTGTTTTTTTTTCTAGTAATACATTCTATGTATTCTATCTGTTTTATTGTACGTTATATGATACCGCATGCATTGCAATTTAATAAAAAAATTCAGGTTAGCTTTAACCATATGCTAAACACATTATGGACTTAAAATCAAATAATACGTTTTTTTCAACAAATCAAACTTTTTTCACAATATTTATCTCATATTTTTACATACTGTGCAAACTTCATGCATGATGCACATTCATATATTTTCCCAGAGTTGGAAATAACTTTCAAGAGACAGTCATTTTGAATTGCTTGTTTAACATTGAAGAACAGCACAATGTTTCTAGACATGACAGAAAACTACTGTTCAGCCCAAATATATTAAGAGACAGGAAGATTAAATTACAATACTTTTTATTCAAAAGCAATTTCCCATGGCCAACAACCTTAAACACCAAAGGAAGAATCAGGAATGAGCTCATCAGATTCATTGTTAATGCTGGGTCCACCGAGCTCAATGTCAGATCCCAAACACCACTGTTATCATCTCTGCTGATTCTACTAAATCTCTAAAGGAGGAGTAAAAGTATAGGGTGAGAGATTTCTCTCCAGGTCCTATGCAAAAAAGTGTAACACCAAATATGTTCCATCTAATGAGACATGAGAAGTTGTTCCTAACACATCTCCAGCAGTTTGTCAAATCTATGAGTTAAATGTCACTTCCAGATAAGGAAGTATCAAAATTCACAGCCTCAATACCAACTTCATCACGCAGTCAAGATTATGAGAAGCTTGAAGATGTTTTAACCAAAGATGAAGAAATTATACCTGCTGCCTTATCCTCCTCTAGTTTCAAAGTGGATAGACATACTTTATGCGCCATTTCTTTTTCATCCAAGTCATCAGTTTTCCTCACCAGCCCATTTGTTACCAACCCTGATCCCACAGAAGGCTAGACTTGACCCATGTGGTATTGACATTGGCATCATACTTAACCTATCAGCACTGACTGCTCATAGCTTTATAGTTTCACAGGTATATACTAGGTTTATAACCACAGAGGCCCTTTTAAGCCTAGCCATGCATCCCAAATGTATCTGACAAGTTTAGGAACCTTAAGATTATTCTAAGGGGTAAGCTAGCTCTTGGGTGGTCAAGCATTTACAATCTGCTTTTGTCCATTAGGGACATGGGTGTCAGAGAAGGGGTGAATTTCTGGTTCCCCCATCCACTTAAAATGGGTTACGGAAGAACTGTGCTTCACATGGATGAGAAGCCTTTCCAAAGAAGCAGTAGTCTCTGAGACACATACCTGTCCCTTGGGCATGTCCTATTTATGTCGGCAGCAAGGTCTAATGCTATTTGTTTTGCAGATATGCAGAAGGTCCATCAGAGCAGGATCAAAGGATCCCTTGCATACCTGGGATAGTGCACTCCTCAATAATCTGTAGGAGACCAAGTACAGCGATAGGGTTTGAGGTGAACTATGTAGGTCATGTTGTTTATGTCCTAGATTCTTTTTGTAAGGAACCTCTGTGGACCTTCCAGCTGTTGTATGTGCCTGGTCGGTGTTAGATATTATGAATATAAATATGCTGAAAGATAAAGCATAGAATAAAAAGTTTGCTTGAATATATGTATAGAGTTTAGCAATGTAAAATGTGCATTCATACTATATGTATAACAGACAGGCTTCTCTTCACAGCATCAAAAAGAAAATGCCTAAGAAAGCAATACTGGAAAACAAGCATTACATGATTTTCTCATGTTTGTAGAACAAATATCTATTAACAGACATCCTTTTTTATAAATTCAGCAATACGTGATGTTTTTCCAGTAGGAACAGCTTATACAGATGTTTCCTTTCAGAATGGCATCCTCACATCAGCAAAAGTGCTTAAATCACAAAAGGACAATAGAAAAGTCTAAAAACAGACATTATGTGACTTCCTATAGAAGGCCAGAAAAATATACCAGGAGGAAATACCAATCTCTTGTGTGCGTGACTAGCTCTGTATATAGCTATTGTAGTAATTCAGTTATGTGAGAGAAGGACAGAGAGAGGTATTTTGTAGAAGTCATCATTCATATCTGTAATGAAGGAAAACTTTGTAAATATATGCTACAAATCTGACAGACTACGTGTGGTTTGTTATAAAATAAGTTATCTGTAACTGTGCTTATAGCTGAAAAATATATTTCTTTATCAGTGTATATTCTGCAAGTTTCTGTATGCAACAGACTGTGAATGCAAATATAACCAGACTTTGAATTTTAGCAGAATCCAGCCAGCAAGACTGAGTGTCTTACGAACACTTCAAATCCATCACACCAAGCAGCAGTAAGCAGCTCCATATAATTTTTCAATGGTGACCCTTTGACAACGTTCCTAGCCTGTATCCAAAAACAGGGGGAGTGAGTGGGTAATGTCACTCCTGTAAAAGCACAGTAACATTTATGTGAAGTACTTCAGATTTCTACAGTTTTCAACAGTTTGTAGCAATACAGTTTAATAGACGTCTAAATCCGGTGAGACTGCATTGCAGGAAGGTGGAGCAGTTCCATAAATTCTCCAGAAAAGGTACAAGACACAGTTGTAAGACTGAATCTGCCAGTTTTGCTGTACCAACTTCACAAGTGACTACAAAAACTTTTCAACCATCTACAGTAAAGCAGCTTGGCCATCTGCCTATCTGTTGACTGGTAAGAAAATTATTCTGTGTTACATACAGTATGAATGCCATAGAGGTAATAATAATAACAGAATAAATGTATATACAGCATATTAGCAAATGTAAAGCCTTATTAGGGCAAGTTAATAGTAAGGCATTATGCAAATGGATTGCAATTTGATAGTAAGGCATTATGCAAATGGATTATAATATTTGACTGGTATCTGAAATAAAATCATGTGTGGTATAAAAATGTTTATTGTGTGTACAATGTCATAAAAATACAGTGCATGACATTATCCAAAGGTTAGACTGTACAGACAAAAATTGTAAAGGTAAAGAACCAAGAAAAGTTAATATGTTGACATTATATTCAAATGTTAGACAGTTATGTTCTGTCACCAGATGCAAAAGGTTTATTTCAGAGTTGCAACAACAGTCAAATCAGTTACTGATAGAAACTCTAGTACATTTTGTTACAAAGAAATGTAATAAACTTCTAATAGACAGACACAATGAATTCAGGAAGTTTAGACAAGTTATACACACATCCTTTCAAAAGGGCATAGGAGTTTCAAATTCAGCAGAACAGCTTACTAAAAAATGTCAGAAAGACCATACAATATTACAGGAAACTATTCAACAGCAGTTGCAGGATAAAGGAAATAAATTAGCTGAACTGACAAAGACTAAAAATTTCCTGCATACACAGTTAATCTGTGCAAAAGAAATATATTTTATAATATTGAAGAAACCAAAAGGAGCAACTAGGCTGATGCAGAGTCACAAGTATAAATGAAAAGCAAAATCCACAGGTTAAAATCCAAATGAAAGGCAAAATCCTCAGGTTAAAATCCAACTTTAATTCCACTGCAGGTGGAATTAAAGTTGGATTTTAACCTGAGGATTTTGCCTTTCAATTGGATTTTAACCTGAGGATTTTGCTTTTCATTTATACTTGTGACTCTGCATCAGCCTAGTTGCTCCTTTTGGTTTCTTCAATATTATTTAAGTTTTTCTGGAGCACTGGGCGTTTATCCTATTTGTCAGCGAGTGGTTTGTCCCCATATTTTATAATATGTTTATGTTTTGAAAATGGTTAAGCATGCATGCTAGGATGGTAGGGACATGACATGCTTGTATAAAGATATACATATACAAGACATTCATGCATGTGTGTTCTTTTCATCTAGAGTACATTTGTTTACAATGCACAAAAGCACAAGGCAGACAACAGCAAATATAAATAAACATATGTTATAATTGCATAATAACACCAAACAGTTAAAGTTCTGAATTTTAAAAATAAATAAAATCACAGATGGTATTAGTCAAACAGTTTTTGTAAAATTAATGGCAGGACAGTTAAATAGATAAATAAATAAAAAATACTGAAATCCATGTAAGGTAATTGTAAAATAATGTCTATTTATGTTGTATAAATGCATAGTTATGCAAATCACAATCACATTAAAGGAAAAATGCTAAAGGAATTAACTATAGTTTATAGAGTATAAAATGTGAGCTCAGACCTTCCTAGACTGAATGAATAGTTACAGGAAATGATGAAAAGATAAGATAAACAACAAGACTGATTGCCAGGCAAGTAGCTTGAGTTTTTCTAAAGCATCATTGTTATTAAAATATAATTGTTAAAATGTTTACAAGCAACACTATTTAGTAATTGTCATAAAATGCCACAATTGTGCATAGATGTCACTGATAATCTGTTTGTAAGTAAATGTTAAAAGAGAAGAAAAACCTCAGTTGCATCAAGTACAGCCAGCAAATGGGCTACAGTATACATACAGTTCAAAACAATTGTGCAGGAGGGTGTAAATGCCTACTAGTGGTAGTAAACAGCAAAAGCTTTATAAAAAATTATCAAATCAGACAAAAGTTCATAATTTAATAAAATAAATGTATAACCATAGTGTTAGGCTGACATACATTCTATTCTCACAGCATAGGGCAGGTAAACAGTGCTGAAGTACTACAGGGGGAGGGGTACTTTCTCAGTTTTACACTGACTGTATAAGGGGGAGGGGCACTTTCTCAGTTTTACACTGACTGTATAAGCAGTACTGCACAAGGGTCTGAAATAAAGCTACAGAAAAAATAAACAACAAGCGTCTGAAATAAAGCTACAGAAAAAATAAACAACAAGGGTCTGAAATAAAGCTACAGAAAAAATAAACAACAAGGGTCTAAAATAAAGCTAGAGGAAAAAATATCTCATTCCTTCTTGACAATACTCTTTTATGGGGGGAAAACAGGTATTAGTATATTAAAAATACTGGTAAACTGGATTAAACCTAACAGGTAAGATATTTTACAAGTTGTTAATAGCTATCATAATGGTTATTATTGTATTGTTTAGAATTAAATTATATTTACAACCTGTTAAACTGTAAAGCTATACAAGAGATGGTTTAAAAAACAAGAGATGATTTAAAATTGCTTTATTAAAGCTATACAAGAGAGAATAAAGATATGCAAAAATGCATAAATGCTTCTAATAGCAAGAATGGTCATTATTGCAATATGTTTTTGACAAAACAATTTTGGTATAAAAAAGCATGAATATTTTTTAACACTTCAAATCCATCACACCAAGCAGCAGTAAGCAGAGCATCAATATAATTTTTCAGTCAGGAACATACTAAAAGAGGAGTTGTACTCAATGATATGATCAGATGAGGTCCAAATACAGTGGAGCAATGATTTCTCTGGACCTAAATGTCATATCTTAGCTTGCACGTTGTGCAGTATAGAATGATTTCCTTACTACTATTGCCACATGATGGTCGAAGGTCAGGTTTCTGTCTACATGAATCCCCAAATCCCTGACTACTGGGTCTACTCTTATGGGTGTGTTATCAATGAGGTAGTTTCCAGGGGTAGCTGACTTTGGCATTGTTTATCAAAGCACAGCTTTCAGCGCTGATAAGTTTGCTGTCAGTGCTGATGATTCTCTTGGCATTGATATTGCTGGTGTCATTGGTCTTGTTGACACTGATGTTGGAAGTCACCCCTTCTGTGTCAAGCTGATTGCCAATGCTTTTGGTGTTGAGTTTCACATTAGTTGGCCATTCAGCAGTCAATTCTTATGTCCTTAGTACCAAGCATTTAATTTAGACTTCAAGCTGGTGTTGTCTATGCAGCCTTTGCTGAATTTGCTTTCCTCAGTACCTACAATGTCCCTGATGTTGGCCTTAGGCTAGTATGCAGGTATTACTTTCAACCTTTGACAGCCTCTGTTCACGAACAACAGGTCCACAATTGAGGGATGTCAGGAAACATGCACGAATAAGCACAGAGTTCCCCACCCTACATATTAATTATGAAGAGGGCAGAACCGACTTCTCTCCAACATCAAGGATAGCCCCATGTATGAAGAGGTTTTAGATGATGCAGGCCCACTGACTCAGCATTCACTCATAGGTAAGTTTTTGACCACAGTCATCTTCATTGTTTTCATCTAATGATAAAATGATGAAATTGGCTATGTCCATGGCATGGCATGGAACTACTCTGACCTTGTAGTTGCTATCCTAAGGAGACTGATCAGTGGTCTCCAACCTCCTAAGGACTGGAATTGTTGGTCAGAGATTGAAACTTGATTCAGTTATGGCAGCCCCGCTGTCCCAATGCCTGATAAGGAATTCAGGACTATGGACAGGTTCAAGAAGTGGGTTTATATGCCCTCCACTTTTTCTTGAGAGGTGTAAACTTGTGCCATATAAACATGCGTGAGAAAACAGCTGTCAGAAGAGATTTAGCAGATTCTGCAGAAGCTACTAGAATATGCAGTCAAAGCAAAAATTACTTTTGTAACTGTAAACTATAACTTCTATCTCAAACATCAACATAAGATTGGTCTAAAACTCAGATAATAGCTCATCTAGAGTTGCAGGTGATAGAATAACTATAAATCATTATGCCTGGCTCTTTTTAACTGATTTCATAGAAGATACCATAGTGACCTTCTCACACTTGCCCTGTTGATGGATCTTTTTTCACCAAATGTACATGCTTTCCTTGAGAATGTGGAAAAGGAAGAAAAAAAGAACTTAGGTAATACTGGTGTCAAGTTTCATACCCCACAACACTACCGCTCAGGCATACAGTGAAATCCATGTTAGCTCTGGTTCAAGTGTGGCCAAAAGCATCAAAATCAAAAGTCTGAGAGGAACCAGCATTTTTGTGGTAGAATGTTTGATCACTGAGAGTCAGAGGTAATAAGCAACCTCAGGGAAACTGAGGTCTTCCTTTAGGTCCTTTTGAGGACTTCCATGAATGTCCCTTCCAAGAAGCAGTTGAAGGCCATCTGCCCCTTCACCTACCTGAATGGCTGACCTTTATGCAGGAGTAGAGGATATGGAAAATACTCTTCAGGGGACTTTCAATCCCATTCTACACCCTTTCCCAGCCATACTTTCTGATCCTGCCCAATGCCTTGCTCACTCAGAAAAGTGCAGCAAGAACAAAGGTATTGAGTTTTCTAAAACAAGGAGCCATCCAGGAGGACCCAAAAGATGGGAAAGGTATAGCTTATTACTTTTTTGGTATCCATGTAAATGCAGGTCCTCAGGTTCTTTTGTGGCTTGCAGTGAACTAGTGGTTGCAGGGAGTGAAAGTATTTCCCTAATTGAATGACTGACTGTTTGACCCTCCCTCCTTGCACAGGCTGAAGGCTTCTAGGGGTCCCTGATTATACTTTTTTAATCTTTAGGAATAATAGTCAGTACTGTTAACATTGCAAAGATTCAGTTGGATCATCCTAGCTGCACATTCACAGGTCACAGTTTAGACACAGTAGCATGTAGTGCCTGCTTACCCACAGGCAGGCTCCTTCCTCTTTGCACACTTGTTCAACAGGTCATTCAGTTCCAAAATCACATCCCCTCCTTGCCTCAGGGCTTTGGGACTGATCATAGTACCCTTCCTACTACAAAAAGTTTTACATGATAATTCTCCAATTATATCAAAAGTCCATTGGTGTTAAGTTTCAAATCCAATGACTTTTCATAAGGCAGCTTCCAAGGCTGAACTGGTTGCACACTCCAGACATGACACTAGTCAGCCCATTCTGATTTCTACTCTAGCGGCTGTCCTCACACTATAGGATTAGAGATATCCGTGAGTGGGCATGTTTTTATTAAGGGAAAATGAATAAGGTGCATATTCACAGTCACAGTCAGATGCCAGTTTGCACATAAATGTACAGGAGATGAGGGCAGTCATTCTCTGTGCAAAGCATCTCTAGAACCCCTACTGCAATTTATAATAATTATCCACACCATCAATATTTTCTTGGTCTAGTATGTCAACATTCAAGGGAGAAGTCACTCTTACCCATTACATTGAGAGGCAGTGAGGATATGAAATGGGCTATGTTGGTAAATCATTTTCTTCTTGTAAACTGCATTCAGGCGCATTCATTACTTTCTGATGCTGTATGAATGTTCCTGCATCCATTAGTAAGCAGAGTATGTTACTATCATTCAGAGAGGCCTTGATGCATCCCCTTCTTCCTGTCCAACCAGTGATATGTGTTTTTTTTCCCTAATCCTACAACTGGGGGATCATCTCAGGCATAATTTTGAACAGGAATGCCTCCCAGGACTACTCTAAACTTTACCCCATTTTCTTTTATTCTAAGATTATTCATAGCCAAACAGCACAAATTCAATTATTCTCATAGCTCTATTTTGACCTTGACAAATATGATTCCCTTCACTCAAGCCTCATCCATTGGACAAGGCCCTCTGCCTTTGGCTCTTCAGGACATGTCTTATTATTCTGGGAATTTCCACCTAGATCTTCACCACCCTACATATAACCATATAGTTGTCCAGTTCCACTGATGGACAGACACCCTCCACCTTTGGAGTAGTTCAGATTTGTATCTCTGCACAAAAGCCCAATACTAGGACAACTTACAAAAGTAAATGGATTTGATTTTCCATGTCGGGTTCCTCAAAGGGTCTAGACTCCACTTTTTGTGAATAGTTTAAAATTGTGTAGCTCATCAGTCAAGTACAATTACAACGGTTAAATCTTTCTCAGATGATATAAGAATGATGTTTTGTTTTGATAAATATGCAAAAGCAACATTTATGCATCACTAAGAAAATACCAACCTGGGACAGAAATGTGATACACAGGAAATTGAACAGGAGGGTGTGTATAAATAATTGTGAACAGATGAAGAAGGGCTGGCAATAAAACATGTGCAAATGAGAATAAAGCTTAATAAGGAAGACTTCAGAAGATTAAAGCTAATATTAAAAACTGCAGTATCATCTAGTAAAGTTCAAGATGTAAATCAACTCGCTCTTCCAGTTCTGATTTACAGCATCACTGTAACTGATTGACCCCAGAAAGCACTAGAATGGTTGGACATGAAAACAAAAACATGCTTTGTGCTTATCAAATGACAAATAAAAACAGAGCATGGCAATATTATATATCCATGAGTCTGTAGGAGGTATGAGCTTCCTCAAAACTGATTACATGTATAGGTCTGCAGTCATGAGATTGCATACAGATGTTGATATTATCAGATCCAAACATAGTAAAAGTTTTAAACCACAAAAACAAATAGTCTACAATAACAACTTTGCTTAGCTTAGCAGAAGGATTTTTGCAAAGGAGCAGGAATGGAAATCAAATCAGAAGTAAATGAGAAACAGAGCAGCTACAGAAAGAGACAAAAAAATAAACAAAAGAATACAGTGACCAGGAACATGAGAAAAGGAAAGAGAACTAGAAAGCCCACAATTATGGTGGCATATTTAGAGAGCTCCTGGAACAACCACATGTTGATTAAGATTTGACACATGTATGATTAGGGAGAGGTAAATTTAAACCAAAAGATAAGAAAGGCTAATAATGACAGCTCAGGATAGTGGGCTATGTACATGTTGACTTACGAAGTCTAAAGTGGGAAATATAGACAAATCTAGGTTCTGTAATACAGAACTAGAATGAGTCACATGTCAAATTGCTTGTTGTTATATATTTATGGATGTAGGTCAGTATACTGAAAGGCACAACAATTTGACAAGATTGTTGCATTAGGAATTATGCCAAAATTATAACATACAGATAGGTGAGGAGCATTTGAAACATGAACCACAAAGAATTGCGGAAAATAAATATGTTTTGATTTCATGGGATCACCCAATATCAACAGCTAAAGTAGAAGCAAAAAAAGTGGATATAGTAGTCAAAGAAGAAAGGACAGCTGTATTATTAATCATTGAGATATTTATACCCAGTGATTACAGTGTCATGTGCACTGAGACAGAAAGTCACAAAATACCAGGATTTGAAAGCAGGGGCGCAAGATCATTGTTGGTACAAGACACCCAGATAGTTCCAAAAGTAATAGGAGTAACATGGTTAATAAAAATAATGAGAGAGAGAGAGAGACAGAGAGAGAGAGAGAGTGAAAGGACAGACACAGAGAGAGAGAGGGAGACTGTGAGAGAGAGAGAGTGAGAGAGAGAGAGAGAGAGAGAGAGAGAGAGAAAAGGAGAGACACAGAGAGAGCGGGAGACTGTGAGAGAGAGAGAGAGTGAAAGGAGAGACACAGAGAGAGAGAGAGGGAGACTGAGAGAGAGAGAGAGAGAGAGAGAAGAGACACAAAGAGAAAGGGAGACAGAGAGAGAGAGAGAGAAAGGAGAGATGCACAGAGAGAGAGAGGGAGACTGAGAAAGAGAGAGAGAGAGAGAGGAGAGACACAGAAAGAGAGAGGGAGACTGTGAGAGAGAGAGAGAGAGTGAGAGAAGAGACACACAGAAAGAGGGAGACTGAGAGAGAGAGAGAGAGTAAGAAGAGAGACAGAGAGAGAGGGAGACTGAGAGAGAGAGTGTGAGAGGAGAGACAGAGAGAGAGGGAGACTGAGAGAGAGAGAGAGAGAGAGAGAGAGTAAGAAGAGAGACAGAGAGAGAGAGAGAGACAGAGAGAGAGTGTGAGAAGAGAGACAGAGAGAGAGAGAGGGAGACTGAGAGAGAGAGAGTGAGAGAAGAGACACACAGAGAGAGGGAGACTGAGAGAGAGAGAGTGTGTGAGGAGAGACTGAGAGAGAGAGAGAGAGAGAGAGAGAGAGAGAGAGAGAGAGAGAGAGAGAGGGAGGGAGGGAGACTAAGAATGAGAGAGAGAACGTTGACCCTTTCTGCCTCTCCAGTCTGGTAAGAGGTGAAAACTCAATGTGCCTTTTGAAAAATCAACAGAAAAGTAATTGTCCCGTCAAAGCTTGCAGCCATTGTACTACATTTGTTCTTGAGACCAGGCAGTGTGAATAGCAGCCTGTTTGTTATCAAAACAGAGGAAATTAATTGACTACAATTCATAGAAGGATTCTAGCCATGGGGGTAGGGGTTGTACAAGCTAGGTGAATTTTGTTACTAAGGCACAAGGCCTCTGTTCACTCGCCAGATTTTTAGGAATACCTATACATGCAAGTATAGGAAGACATTTCTGGAGAAAACTGCCCATGTGCCTCTCTTTCACCACTTTCTGATGGTAGAAAACATACAAATTGTTCATACAAGAATGATTTTAAGGTCATGTAGGCATTGGAGAAAGGCAGAATTCTGCTGTTCTAGACATTCAATATGAGTTTCAGTCTCTGCCAGTCTAGTATTAGCATCTCTATAATTGGTTACTAGGACCCAGATCTTTAAAGTAATTTCAGCTAAGAAGCCTTAATGTCCAGAAACTTTTGTTCACTGATTTTTTAAAAAGCAGAGAAAGCATTCTTAACTTCAGTGATCACTACCGTAGGTGCTGCCATATCCATCTTTGCTGCTTCTGCTCTAGTAGTAGATACTGGTGAAGGCTGTAGATTCATTATTCCTGAAGTCTGAATCATGAACTGTCCAAGTCAGCTGTAGAAAAATTAATTTATACATTAATTCCCTCACTGCTGTGCTTGAGAATGGAGACCTATTGGAAAACATTTTAAGTATAAAGTAGTTAATAGTAATACCAAATAAAATTCAAATGAGTCAGGGAACAGAAAAAAAGCATTTAATTGTTAATGAGATACAGCAAGATAAAAGCTAGCTAGTAGCAGCTGAAGGCATGCATGGAAGTTTGTATTACTTCCAGTTGTAATTTAGAAGACCGATCTAGTACAGCATCATGATGGGCAGAGAACTTGAGATAAAAACTCAAGAGAGATGTAGAAAAAGTAGAATCAGCACGATCCAGAATGTAAACTGAAAGAACCGATAAAACACAGAAATACCATACTCAGCATCCGAGTGACACTTTTATAGTAACAAATTTCACAATTTATCGAAAATTATTCTGTTGATACAGTAACAACAACTAATAGAACTTTTACAATAAAAGTAATTAAAACACGCATGTTGACTGGAAAGAGCAGTCAGCAAGCCAACTGTAGATTCAGCCTTACCCACAATGACAAGTCTAGTTGGCTGTACCTTCTAAAAACAAAAGCTACAGATGACATCTTTGGTCTACTTAGTGGAGAAAGAAAAAGCAAACAAGAACAGTGTAAAAGACAAACTTATACCTTCATCAGAGAAAGACACACACACACACACACACACACACACACACACACACACACACACACAAAATACAAAATGCAAAGTGAAAAATGAACACGTGTTGGGCCACAGGAGTCTGAATGTGTCCTCATGTAATGAATAGGGTGTATCAAACCCCTGAGTTCGCATACAAAAAAAAGTGGCACAATCTTCATTTATTGGAACATATTTTGCAAGCATCTGCATGTATATGTCCCATGCATATGCAGTACATTAGGAAACCATAACCTGATATGGAAGATGGCTGAAAGGAAACAATTAATGAAAAAATTTGTTGATACAGTGTCATTATTTATTTATTTATTTTACATTTGATTATTAAGAAGGTCCAACTGGATGCAGGTCCTTTTTCAGAGGAGGCCGGGGGTGAAAAGCTCCACATGAAACATAAAAATGTACAAATACAGATAAGGCAATACTATACATTTCAATTAAGAGGACACTTAGAACTTCTACAGATATGTCATAATTGAGAGACAAACAAGGACAACATAATAATAGGTTAATACTAGGCTGCGGTGGTGGTGCTGCGGTAGCGTTGTCGCCTCATAGCAAGACATCCCATTCGATTCTCAGTTAGAGCGTCTTCTGTGTGAAGGCATGCATGAACGGGGCATGTCTTCATTGAAGGTTGTGCGGCAGGCTGGTAACCGGCACGTAAAAATCCACTACCAATCATTAGCGGACCGGAGTTCCGCTGTGGCGACCCATAACTGTGATAAGCCGAAAAACACAAACAAACTAGGCTATTGGCCCTAGGGCCTATACAAGCCTAGCCATAACAATTCCCTGGCTATTTCTTCCCACAGTATTTACTTCCCTGGACCCCTGTCTAGCAGGGCGACTGACGTGATCCCTGGGGTGAATTTCCTATCTCCCATCCAATCATCAAGGTTCCTTTTGAAGAAGGCCAAAGAGGCATTCTGCTTGATTATAAAACATTAGGTTTTGTCCAGATTTGAATTCAGATTGCTGGATTCAAAGCCCAAAGTGTAAACCATTACACCATAAAACCAGTTCCAATCATTACTGCCAAGACAAACCACTGCTAACACCACGCTATGTATGCTTGAGAAGCCAGGAAAAAATACTGAAATAACTCGTGCAAGCAGCAACTGGTAAAGATCCACGAATTTAATGTAATGTCATAACATACTCCACACAATGACTAAAAGTAAAAACTATAAAAACTAGTTGAGCGCTTTCACCCGTAAGTAATACAGGCTTCATCAGAACTAAATGCCATATTGAATTCCTGACCGTATTTAAAAAATCTTTGGCGCCAAAAAATTTAAAGCTGTACAAACTTAATTAATACTTTGTCAATATCATACTCTAAAGTTACTTATACTAATGTAAGCTGCCAAGAATGTTTCAAACAAGGTTAAAAATGTTAAAAATGCTGGTGAGTAAACATACGATAAGTATACTGGCTATATTCAACACTAACCCAGAAAATTGGTATGTGTTCACTAAACATCACTAGGTATACATATTAACATGAATAACACATATTTATCCACAATAAATACACTAAAATATTTTTATAAAAATTATTTTTATAAAAATTAATGACTCAATTTGTATAATAATGGTTTGATAGTCAAACTTTCATTCAAACCTGGGGCAGAGGCTGCGTCAGTATAAATTTGCCACCACATTTCCCTGTGTGATAGATGGCCCTTCTGATCACCCCCACTAGGGTCAGCTTTGACCGTATCAATTATAGCAAACATAAATTTGTGTTCAGCTCCTTGTTGTTTAATATGTCTATAAAGAGCGTTTTTTTCATCGTTCTTTTTGATGGAATAAAAATTACCGTAAATTCTTTTGTTCAGCTGTCTCTCTGTCTTTCCTATGTAGAACGCTGAACAAACTGTGCATAGTGCAATGTAAATAACAAATTTTGTTGTGCAATTACCTGATTTAAATCTAATAAAAGATCTAGTCACATTGTTCAACCTAATGCTTTGACTATTGTTGATAGCAAAACACCAATTACATCTGCCACATTTTTGTGTGTTCTTAACTATAATAGATTTTTGTATGGGGGAATTTTCCAACAACCTCTTGATGTTAGGGCCCACTTTATTCACAAAACAAGGTCTATGCCCCAATATGTTCACTATTTGTGTGTCTGCCAATATAATATTCCAATTACTATTTAAAATTTCTTTGACTTTGTAAGAAAATATTCCGTATTCTAAAATACACGATCTACAAAAATCAACAGAAGTTTTAGTAATGATAGCATTACTATTTTCATAGATACATAAAATATTATATACGTTACCTAGATGATATTTATATATTATGGGATGCTAATGTTGAGACTCTTATGAAATTTATTGATTATCTGAACTCTAGTAGTACTTTCTTGAAATTTACTTATGCACAAAGTCAAGAAGGACTTGCGTATTTAGATACATATGTATTTATAAAAAATTCCCATTTTTCTTCGAAAATCTACAGGAAGACTACATTTTCAAACAGTTATCTAGAATACTCTAGCAACCACCCTAAGTCTCTTTTGAGAAATATTTATAAGGGACAATTAATTAGAGCTGTAAGAATGACCTCTGACTATTCTGATATGATAGCTGAGGTAGCGTATATTACTTCATTATTTAGAGACAGGGGCTATGACACTAATATGATGTACAACCTAAGTAGTCAAGTAATTAGAGGATGGGGTACTAGATACATACCACTACTAGGTTTGGAATCTAACAATTCACATGTCACTGAAAATAGTAATGCTATCATTATTAAAACTTCTTCTGTTGATTTTTGTAGATCGTGTATTTTAGAATACGGACCATTTTCTTACAAAGTCAAAGAAATTTTAAACAGTAATTGGAATATTATATTGGCAGACACACAAATAGTGAACATATTGGGGCATAGACCTTGTTTTGTGAATAAAGTGGGCCCTAACATCAAGAGGTTGTTGGAAAATTCCCCCATACAAAAATCTATTATAGTTAAGAACACACAAAAATGTGGCAGATGTAATTGGTTTTTTGCTATCAACAATAGTCAAAGCATTAGGTTGAACAATGTGACTAGATCTTTTATTAGATTTAAATCAGGTAATTGCACAACAAAATTTGTTATTTACATTGCACTATGCACAGTTTGTTCAGCGTTCTACATAGGAAAGACAGAGAGACAGCTGAACAAAAGAATTTACGGTCATTTTTATTCCATCAAAAAAAACGATGAAAAAAACGCTCTGTATAGACATATTAAACAACAAGGAGCTGAACACAAATTTACGTTTGCTATAATTGATACGGACAAAGCTGACCCTAGGGGGCGGTGATCAGAAGGGCCATCTATCACACAGGGAAATGTGGTGGCAAATTTATACTGACGCAGCCTCTGCCCCAGGTTTGAATGAAAGTTTGACTATCAAACCATTATTATACAAATTGAGTCATTAATTTTTATAAAAATAATTTTTATAAAAATATTTTAGTGTATTTATTGTGGATAAATATGTGTTATTCGTGTTAATATGTATACCTAGTGATGTTTAGTGAACACACACCAACTTTCTGGGTTAGTGTTGAATATAGCCAGTATACTTATCTCATGTTTACTCACCAGCATTTTTAACGTTTTTAACCTTGTTTGAAACATTCTTGGCAGCTTACATTAGTATAAGTAACTTTAGAGTATGGTATTTACAAAGTATTAATTAAGCTTGTACAGCTTTAAATTTTTTGGCGCCAAAGATTTTTTAAATACGGTCAGGAATTCAATATGGCATTTAGTTCTGATGAAGCCTGTATTACTTACGGGTGAAAGCACTCAACTAGTTTTTACAGTTTTTATTTTCAGTCATTGTGTGGAGTATTGTATGACATTATATTAAATTCGTGGATCTTTACCAGTTGCTGCTTGCACGAGTTATTTCAATATTTTTTCCTGGCTTCTCAAGCATACATAGCGTGGCATTAGCAGTGGTTTTCTTCTGAGGTTCTTTGGTTTAGCAAACGCTCCTTTGATTACTGTCAAGACAAAGAATGACAGTGTACAATAGTATATGGAAATGATGAGCACTGACAGAGAGGGCCATTACTATCTTTTACAGAGAATAGAAACATAGCAGTTAACTTTAAAATGATGAGGATAGGTAGGTAGACAGGCTAAGGACCAGTGCAAGAAAAGAGCCAAGTACTGTTTAGGGGAGTTTTTAGTATTTTTTAAACTGTACTAAGGAAGTAATAGCTGATATATTGATAGGCAGTGTCTTCCAGATTTTTGGGATAAAGTTAGAGAAGAGGGATTCATCAGTGGTATTATTGGCTTTAGTTAGATCTAATAGTAATTTATTACTGGAGTGGAGAATCCTGTTACTGGAATACAGACGTAGTAAGTTTTGAAGTGAAGGTGTTTTCTTTGGCTGATTCAGAATTTTATGGGCTAATGTAAGTTGGTTATAGAGTAAGAGCTGAGGAAGTGCCAACCAGTTATGTTGCTTTAGTGCTATACAGTGGTGTGTCCTACAAGGAGAATATGTGTCAAACCTGGCTATTTTGTTGTAACAGGTGTCCGGTTTAGCTAAATCGGTCTTTCTAAGGTTAATAAGAATTGTTGAGGCATAGAGACGTGTTGAGATGACATGTGTAAGTGCCGTAGTGGATTTGATGGGTTTTTTTTGTAACAAACTGCTTATTTCTGTATAGAGCACCAAGTTTTTTGTGCACTTTCATTATGGTCTGGAATATGTGGATATCGAATCTCCTATTACTGTCAACCTGTAATCCTAGACGTTTGGTGTGAGCACTGCCGGCCTTAGGCATAGGCGAACTAGGCGACCGCCTAGGGCACCATACAGGCCAGCCTCAGAAAGGGCGCTACTTTTAACTATTTATTTATTTTAATTAATAAAATTCCTCTCGCTCAGCTCCCTGTTCAGGAAGCCTGATCCATAGCGAGAGAGGGGTGAGCGCCCTCCCACTTACTTACAGCTGCAGGTTGGCTCGGAAAAAAAAAAATTACGGCACACAAGTCTGTTACCTTAAGGAGCCCAGCCCTGATGCACAACCTTCAATGAAGGTACGCCCCTTCATGCATGTCTCCACACAGAAGACACTTTAGCTGAGAATTGAACAGGACTACATCTTACTGTGCGGTGACAATGCTACTGCAGCACCACCACTGCAGTATGAAAAGCTCATTCAGTTTGTTTGTGTCTTTTGGCTTATTAGGGGTCGCCACAGTGGAACTCCAGTCTGCTAATGATTGGTAGTGGATTTTTATGTGCCGGTTACCAGCCTACCGCACAACCTTCAATGAAGGTATGCCCCTTCAAGCATGTAGTCTTTAAAAAGAATAGGGGAAAGCATATAAACAAAAAAAATGTGTTGCCTATGAATCATGAAAAGGACACAATGACAAAATGAAATAAAAGAAATAACACCAAATGTTTGCCACAACACTGTATCCTGGTATCCACTCCATGAGCTATGCGTTTTAAATTTCACTGGAAACTGATTAGACAAAACACCATTCTGTCTTATAAAGAACACTAGTCCACCAAAAAAATATGCAGAATGCATTTCCTGCATCTTTAAAAAGAAGGGGGAGAGCACACAATGGAGATAAACACAGTGTTACCTCTGAATCATGATGAGAAGAGAAACAAAAATGCAGTTTGGTTATGAGAAACAGTATCATACTGAGATTATAGACTGGAAAACTGCAGTGTATGTGTACAAAAAATTATAGTATACTAATATAATGGGTACTAGGTACAGAATACATCCATGGAAAGTAGAAAAAGGTAAAGGTGAAAAAAAAGTATCCAGCTAATGCAAAAAAATCTAATTTTTATATGAAAATAAAGAGTTTTTATAGAGGTAATTTTTGGAAAAATTCTCTGTTAAAGAAGCTGTGAAATATAAAACATATTGAATAAGGTTGTGTCATGTATGTTATGAAGAAGAGAGAATGTCACATGCCTTCACAGAATGTAAAAGAGTTCTGCGGCAAAAAAATCATATGTACTCTTGATATGTCTGCATTTGTATTTGGACATTACAGAGACAGAGATATGAAAAAATAATGAAGTGGTTATTGTAGATACGTTGATTTTCATATGACCTGACATATACAGAAAGTAGGATATACTGAAGTCTTGTATAACAAAAAGCAGGAATTGAAAATTATACTGAATGCCATAAAATGATGGTTGCAGATTAAAGGTTGTAGAGAGTAAATTATTATAAGACTACAAACACAGTGTACTGTGTTGATGCTATGTAATTCTGCATATATTTTGTATTTATTGTGCATACTTCAGGTATTATAAATAACATGTCTACCTTTGTCATTAAGTATCTTGGGATCTTTTACATCCATCTGAGCTACCATCAACTTAGTTAAACAGAAGCATGGGGTCCGAATGCAGAAATGATAAAATCAGCAAAAGGAGAGAAGTATTGCTGGAATTGAATTTATCCTCACGTCTTGGTGAGTATATTTACGAGGTGGAACCTGTTTTTCACAATACTGTGGAGGTGGTGCTATGGTAGCATTGTCGCCTCACAGCAAAGATGTGGTCCCATTCGATTCTCAGCTAAAGCGTCTGCTGTGTGGAGACATGTGTGAAGGGGTGTACCTTCGTTGAAGGTTGTGCATCAAGGCTGGCAACTCGGCACGTAAAAATCTTCTGCCAATCATTAGCGGGCCGGAGTTTCCGCTGTGGTGACCCCTAACCGAGAAAAGCCGAAAGACACAACAACCCTGTTTTTCACAAAATCTCACCAAGACAACACTGATATATAGACTATCCCCGGGATTCATGAAGCTCGGCGCAAGGCCGGTGTAAGGCTTGCACCGGCGGTGCAGTGAATAGTCGGCGTAGCAGCGCCATATGCATAGTAATGAGTGCGCGCCGCAACCACAGACACGTGCGTAGGGCACGTGAGCGAGCCCAAGTAGGATGCGTCCGGAGGCGTGGCCAAGCCGGCAGGTGATGAGCAACCTAAAGTGCTGACTTCCACAGGCCGCCCATAATAGTAACCGCACCAGCCAGGGCCCGTGGAGAATGAAACGTACGCAGACTATGCAACATAGTACCCGTCCCAACAAAACGGAGAACCAAACATCAACCCACGAAGCCCTAAGTGTACCCGTCCAAGGAACAAAGGATACACGTAATACCGTGTCCGTCCCGCAATGCACTGTCAGTGGGCATACCCAGTGAAGGTGTACCGCAGCATGTCAGCGCGCCGCACCGACATAGAAGTAGCGACATGGGCATGGTCACCAGCAGTAGTGAGAGTACACAGCCGGGTAGCCGTGTCGATATAACAACAAGAAGGAAACAAGATACCCTAAACACAGGCAAACATGTGCATAGCAACATGTACCACACCCAGCAACGTGCTCGTCGCATACACATAGGACGGCGTATGTCTAAGTGTAATATCCAGAAGCAGAACTCATGCATGCAAATGTAATACACAATAGCCCCAGCATAACATGTATCCCGCACCCATGTACGACCGTGCACCCAACCCAGCTAGCAGCCTTGCACAGCTACACACCTACACACAACGGGCATACCTGAAATGTGGTAAGAAGTATTGTCTCAGGCAGTGCCACGCGGGCAAATATGTACCCCACATGTTAACAACCCACCTCAGGTACAGATATCCAAATGGCTGCATGTGAATGTGTCGGCAGAATGTGTACATCCCGCATGTGGTATGGACCTGTCAAAACCCCATAGGCATGCACACGCCACGGTGCACATAACTGTACACATCTGGACAAGGCGGTATGTTCAACCACCGTACCGATGATTAGCTATGCAGACATGTCAAACACAACACATATAGCGGAACATCTGCCTACCAAACAGGATGCCCTAACAGGGTGCCACAGGCACAGAAAAGGAAGGTGGGACATCACATGTTGAGAGTAGCGTTGCCGGACGGCCAAACACCCACGGCCAACGCAAAGGACGGAATAACATGCATATGCCCGGATGGATGTGTATGTCATAGCATGGGAATAGGCCAAGCCAACCACCATAATAGCCATCTGTACCACATACAAACAGCCAGTAACACACAGTAGTAATGCATGAAGGCATACACGACTGTGGGAATAGCACAGGACATATGGCACGTGCCAAGTGTAGATGCATGACACAAAAGTCCAGGATGGGGCCCCCTGCAAAGAGGAACATGTGCCAACCCCACCTCCCACAGATGTACCGGCAGTGAAAACACATGCCAAACACACACCAACACTACCGTCTATCCCACGACCGCAACGGAGGCTGGTCAAAGACCACCATGACGCGCGCACAAACAGGGACATGTGTAACCGTTGCCTTAACACCCCCCCGTAGGCCAAAGAATAATAGAATGGACATATGCATGTAATGCTGTGAAGGATGTGTGGTAGTCCTCAGTATCACAGAGGTAGGGACACAGATACACTGTAATCAACCGTGACGTATGTGCACTGTAGACAGCATACCTGCAGGTAATACAGAGGTCAATCACGTGCCACAGAAATATACACATGAGAAAGAGGATAGGGGATAGACAAGTGTGAATGGGACAAACTATGAACATAGGTTCATAGGTCCATAGGTACAGAGTAGGCTATCTACCCAAGGGCAGCCATAACCCTAGGCCATAGCTAGGATTCCTTTGCCAACCCTCCGGTCCGGAGATAAAATGCCTATTATATTGCTGTACCTCTGTCAAGCAGTGACAATGAGGTAATCCCTGGGGTATATCTGCAATCCCTCATCCAACGGACAAGATCCCCCGAACAAGGCTAGCAAGGTTCTCTGCCCCACATGTACTGTGATGTAGATCCACAGCATAGTGAGTGTCTGGGTGACGTATGTGTCACTCCAACACATCCTATTAATGACCGTGTCAAGGTTCACGTCACCTGCCCTTGTGGTTCCGAGGGATGTAGATCCAGTAGGTGAAGCATAGTCATCAAATATGGGTCGACCTGGCCTCATATGTCAGGTACAGGTCAACACCGAACAAGAGGTATGTGACTGAATGGAGCAGGAGTCCTAACAGCGGGGCAGCATAACACAAATCCCTGATACCCTGCATCTGTCTGACGATTAACCTATGTGGCCTTCCCAGCTGCTGTAGGTGTCGGGTCAGATACCCTCCAAATGGGGCAATGTACTCAATCATAGGTGTAACATGTAATGAGTACAAGGAGATGATGACCTACCCTGATCTAGATGTGAATCCCTGCACAATCAGGTGGGCAATGTAGAAGTTCTACCGAACCACGATAGCAATGTGTGTGTCGAACGAATGGTGACCGACAACCTGGGTCCCCAGATCCCTGGTAATTACCCCCGTGCTCAGTGGACTGCCACCCATATGCCGGACAGGGGTGACCTCGTTCTTCCCGATGGGTATGACTATGCATTACCTGGCATTTAGCTGTAGGCCATGTCCCTGACAGCAGATATCCATATCTGGGAGGCCCCTTTGAAGGATATCTGTGTCAGATGTCCGTCCCACTATGGCACCCGGTTTGCAGTCATCTACAAACAATGTCAGCCATAACACCCCTGTGTGTGCTTGTACTGTGGAAATGTAGATGTAGAAAAAGAGTGGACCCAGGGCAGAGCCCCGTGGGACACCGCCTGTGACAGGCAGTAAGTCCGACATGCTGCCAGCAACTATGACCGCGTGGGTCGTGTCACCTAGCCAGTTTGCAACCCATCCTGCGATGTACATGTTCACATCCAAGCCGATGGGTTTATCAATGATACCCGAGGGGGGTATTGTATTGAAGGCCTTTGCCAGGTTGAGGTAGGCTGTATGGACTGCAAAACCCCCATCAATGGCCTCGGTGACTGTCCCTAAAACGTCAACCAGGATTTAAACGCATGAACCGCCCCTGACCAAGCCAAACTGGGTTGGATGCAAAGTATGCAGGTCCCCTATGTCGTCATCTACGGGCCGCAGTATGATCCCTCCCCATGTCTTTGCAGATAAGTCTTCTCATGGTAATGGGACAGTAATAACCAGGGTCAGTGGAGGCACTGGCCCTGTGAAGTGGGACTACAGTCGCCGTGCGACACAACTTGGGTACGTTACCCGAGGTGAGGCTAGGAATAAACAGCTGTCCTAACTGTGGGTCTAATTCCTCAATGAGATCGCGGAGTACACAGTCGGGACACCAGCTGGTCCCATGGATGCTGTGTTCACTACCCTGGAGAGAGCATGTCCCACCCGTGCGTTACAGAACATTTGGGGACCACAAACCGCTGGTACAGACATCTTTCCATGTGGGGGGGAGGGGGTGGAGATGTCTTCACCGAACCCGCCAGCCCGTATGTTGGCAATGTGTGTATGTTCAGTAAACTCCACATCATTGTGAACCCAGTCAGAGCATATGTGTGAGTTACCTCCCAGGTGTCCAGCATAGCAAATGAAGGCTGTATGATTGTCTGCCAAGTCCTTGGAGATATATCTGTGGAACCTGCCCCGGACTATGTCATGACAGCCAGTAGCTCTTCACATATAATGAGCAAGGGTGTCATACCTCACAAGGTGTCTGCTCTGCCTTGTAGTAGCCACCTCCTCTCGTTGTACAGCTTGTGTATGGCTGGGGTACACCACACTGGATGCTTGGCATTGGTACAATGAACCACAGTTAGGTAAGGGAATGCCTGATCCATGCAGTCCTGTAGGTACCGGTAGAAGGCATATGTAAGTGATGCAGTGGCTTGAGTACTGTTGACCACTGGCTCAGGGTCCTTAAAGGAGACCACAGTAGTGTTCAGAATTGTGAATTCGGCCTTTGAGAAAGCCATGTGTATGGTAACCGGCAACACCCACAGCAACGTATGTCAATAGCAGAAGCCATTGTCCAAATAACATAGATTAACGTCGGTATTACAATATGTATTATTATACATGTATTGACACGCGTCTGCTAATTACACTTGCAAATGGCCGGTAAGACCGGGCCAAAGTGCTCGTGATTTACCTGGTATGGTGGTGTCATTCCGACAATAAAGTGGCGATACTTCCCTACTGGGACCTCTGGGGATTAATTAAAGCGGTTGTTAACCTGCATCATTGGATGTACACCATTTGGTTCCGGTTTTGGAAAACATGGTTTCCGTAGTACTACACACTATGGGTAGTCAAGCACACATCCGCGATTGGTGAACACACAGCAGCAGTCAAAACCACTGGCCACATGGACACAGTCCGACAAGCTCTACACTTTACATATGCACATTGGTGTCCATTGTAGGACCCAAAAATTGTCCCGCACGGAATACCTGCCAGCCTTCATCGTCCAACCAGGAGAAGCGACAGTCGTGACCACGGCACAGCTAGACATATGCACCACCAGCGTGTTCAATGTTGATGACAACTGTCCATGAAATGCAGCACATATGCACAGAAATCCCCAGAGTTCCGAGTCCATAGAAGTGCGTCCACATCCCAGTCCCGCACACATGAAGGATGTGTAATGGGTACTGTCGAGTGTTGCAGCCAAGGGATCCTGGGTATGTAGAAACAGGGCTCAGTGTCGTTTGGCAGATAATCCATTGTCCCGCCCCGTGGGAGGGATGTGGGCATAGCACCTGCCTTACTCCCCACTAATAATGCAAAGCATCCACCGGAGAATGCTAAATGCAGGTGTGAAATGTGTACAGCCCTATACCAGTGTCCAGTAGGCAATTCTCATGGATGGACAAGCGTACGACTAAGATGGCACCCATAACTGCAAACCCGGTGGAATTACACAGCCGCAGTAAGACATAACACAGGAAATACACATAGGGACTACAGTTGACATTCCCCATACAAAGTTGGACCACCGTGCGAACACCGGCGTACACAGCACTCAATCTGCCAGCAACAAAATGGGGAGCACTTGCTACCATACTGCCGAACAGATGGGCGACCTGTGGAACACATACTAATGGCACACCAACAACGTCAACTAGGATATGTAAACTATGGTGTTCCCACCTATAAAGAAAACATGCTTCAATGAATACATAGGGGATCAGCATGTTCTGGTGGTGTTATGTTGAAAAGACAGTGACGGATATTCCCTATTGGGACGTCTGAGGTTTATCTAAAGCAGTTGCTAACCTGCATCTTTGGATGTACACCATTTGTTCACAGTTCTAAAACACCTGGTTTACGTAGCACCACGTAGAATGGGTAGTCAAACAGACATCCGCGATTGGGGAACATACAGCAGCAGTCAAAACCACTGGCCAGTTGGACACAGTCCAGCAACATCTAACTTTACATATGCACATTGGTGTCCATTGTAGGACCCAAAAATTTCTCCTAACAGAATTCCATCCAGCCGTTTCCGTCCACCAGATGATGTGATAGCCGTGACTATGGCACAGTTAGACATATGCACCACCAGCGTGTTTAAGGTTGATGACAGGTGTCCATGAAATGCAGGACATATGAACAGAAATCCCCAGATTGACGTGTCCATACATGTGCGTCCACATCCCAGTCCCGCACACATGAAAGATGTGTAATGGGTACTGTCGAGGGTTGCAGCCATGGGATCTTGGGTATGCAGAAATGGGGCTCGGTGTTGTTTGGCAGATAATCCGTTGTCCCGCCCAGTGGGAGTGATGTGGGTGTAGCACATGACCTACTCCCCACTAATAATGCAAAGCATCCACTGGATAATGCTAAATGCAGGTGTGGAATGTGTACAGGCCATAACAGTGTCCAGTAGGCAATCCCCATGGATGGACAAGCCTATGACCAGGATGTCACCCATACCTGCAAGCCCGGTGGAATTACACAGCTGCAGTAAGGCATAACACAGGAAATGCAGATGGCAACTACAGTAGACACTCCCCATAGAAATCCAGACCGCCGTGCAAATACCGGCGTACACAGCACTCAATCTGCCAGCAACAACATGGGGATTACTCGCTGCCATACTGCGGAACAAATGGGCGACCAGTGGAACACATACCAATGGCACACCAACAACGTCAACTAGGAAGGTCATAGGATGTTTAAACACTGGCGTTCCCGCTTATAAAGAACATCCTTCAATGAATTAATAGGGTCTACATGTTCTGGCTGTGTTATATTGACAATACAGTGGCGTATATGTCCTACTGGGCCTTCTGAGGATTACTTAAAGCAGTTGCCAACCTGCAGCATTACATTAACACCATTTGGGTTAATCGTAGTAAAACATGGGTTTCGTAGCACAACATAATATGGGTAGTCAAACACACATCTGTGATTGCTGAACATACAGCAGCAGTCAAACCCACTGGCCAGATGGACACAGTCCAATAAGTTCTACACTTTACATATGCACATTGGTGTCCATTGTAGGACCCAAAAATTTATCCGTACGCAATGTGAACCGGCTGCGATCGAGAGACCCAGAAGAACTGACAGCCGTGACTACGGCACAGCTAGATATGTGCACCACCAGCGTGTTCAAGGTTGATGACAAGTGTCCATGAAATGCAGGACATATGAATAGGACTCCCCAGGTTGCCGAGTCCATAGACGTGCGTCCACATCCCATTCCCGCACACATGAAGGATGTGCAATGGGTACCATCGAGGGTTGCAGACATGGGATCGTGGGTATGCAGAAATGGGGCTCGGTGTTGATTGGCAGATAATCCATCGTCCCGCCACGTGGGAGGGATGTGGGTATAGCACATGCGTTACTCCCCACTAATAATGCAAATCATCCACCGGAGAATGCTAAATGCAGCTGTGAAATGTGTACAGCCCTAT
The DNA here is from genome assembly GCF_019279795.1 of Protopterus annectens. NCBI lineage: Eukaryota > Metazoa > Chordata > Ceratodontiformes > Protopteridae > Protopterus > Protopterus annectens. Next base: position 1,152,732,232 of record NC_056730.1, read on the forward strand.
ACCAGTGTCCAGTAGGCAATCCCCATGGACGGACAAACGTACGACCAAGATGGTCACCCATAACTGCAAACCCGGTGTAATTCCACAGCTGCAGTAAGGCATAACACAGATAATATAGATAGAGACCACAGTACACACCCCCCATACAAAGCCAGACCGTCGTGCGAATACCGGCGTAGACAGCACTCAATCTGCCAGCAAGAAAATGGGGTTCACTCGCTTCAATACTGCGGAACAAATGGGCGATCTGCGGAACACATACTAATGGCACACCAACAACGTCAACTAGGAAGGTTATAGGATGGTCAAGCTATGGCGTACCCACATATAAAGAACATCCTTCAATGAATTAATAGGATACACATGTCATGGTGGTGTTATTTGGACAATACAGTGGCGGATATTTCGTATTGTGACTTCTGAGGATTATGTAAAGCAGTTGCTAACCTGCATCTTTGGATGTACACCATTCGGTTAGGTTTGAAAGACCTGGATGTCGTAGCACTACATAATATGTGTAGTCAAACACACACCCGCGATTGGGGAACATACAGCAGCAGTCAAACCCACTGGCCAGATGGACACAGTCCAACAGGTTCTACACTTTACATATGCACATTGGTGTCCATTGTAGGACCCAAAAATTAACCCTATACAATATAAACGTGATGGAAGAAGCAACGCTGAAGGCGTAACAGCCATGACTACAGCACAGTTAGACATATGCACCACCAGCGTGTTTAAGGTTGATGACAGGTGTCCATGAAATGCAGAACATATGAGCAGAAATACCCATATGGCCGTGTCCATAGATGTGCGTCCACATCTCAGTCCCGCACACATGAAGAATGTATAATGGGTACCGTCGAGGGCTGCAGCCATGGGATCGTGGGTATGCAGAAATGGGGCTCGGTGTTGTTTGGCAGATAATCCATTGTCCCACCCCGTGGGAGGGATGTGGGTAGAGCACATGCCTTACCCCCCACCAATAATGACAATCATCCACCGGAAAATGCTAAATGCAGCTGTGAAATAGGTACAGCCCTATACCAGTGTCCAGTAGGCATTTCCCAAGGATGGACAAACGTACGGCCAAGATGGCACCCATAACTGCAAACCTGGTGGAATCACACAGCTGTAGTAAAGCAAAACACAGGGAATACAGATAGGGACTACAGTAGAGACTACACATACAAAGTCAGACCGCCGTGCGAATACCGGTGTACACAGCACTCAATCTGCCAGCAAGAGAATGGGGATCACTCGCTTCCATACCGCAGAACAAATGGGCGACCTGCGGAACACATACTAATGGCACACCAACAACGTCAACTAGGAAGGTTATAGGATGGTTAAACTATGGCGTACCCACATATAAAGAACATCCTTCAATGAATTAATAGGATCTACATGTTTTGGTCGTGTTAATTTGACAATACAGAGGCGGGAATGTCCCAATGGGATATCTGCGGATTAGTTAAAGCAGTTGTTAGCCTCCATCATTGGAATTACACCATTTGGGTTCAGTGGCAGAAAACCCAGTTTACGTAGCACTACATAATATGGGTACTCAAACAGACATCCGTGATTGCTGAACATACAGCAGCAATCAAACCCACTGGCCAGATGGACACAGTCCAATAAGTTCTACACTTTACATATGCACATTGGTGTCCATTGTAAGACCCAAAAATTTATCCGTACGCAATGTCAACCTGCTGCGATCGGGAGACCCAGATGAAGTGACAACTGTGACTACGGCACAGCTACATATATGCACCACCAGCGTGTTCAAGGTTGATGACAACTGTCCATGAAATGCAGGTCATATGCACAGAAATCCCCAGATTGTCGAGTCCATAGAAGTGCGTCCCCATCCCATTCCCGCACACATGGAGGATGTGCAACGGGTACTGTCGAGGGTTGCAGCCATGGGATCGTGGGTATGCAGAAATGGGTCTCGGTGTTGATTGGCAGATGATCCGTTGTCCCGCCCTGTGTGAGGGATGTGGGTATGGCATATGCGTTACTCCGCACTAATAATGCAAATCATCCACCGGAGAATGCTAAATGCAGCTGTGAAATGTGTACAGCCCTATACCACTGTCCATTAGGCAGTTCCCATGGATGGACAAACGTACAGCCAAGATGGCACCCATAACTGCAAACCTGGTGGAATCACACAGCTGTAGTAAGGCAAAACACAGGGAATACAGATAGGGACTACAGTAGAGGCTCCACATACAAAGTCAGACTGCCGTGCGAATACCGGCGTACACAGCACTCAATCTGCCAGCAAGAGAATGGGGATCACTCGCTTCCATACCGCGGAACAAATGGGCGGCCTGCGGAACACATACTAATGGCACACCAACAATGTCAACTAGGAAAGTTATAGGATGGTTAAGCTATGGCGTACCCACATATAAAGAACATCCTTCAATGAATTAATAGGATCTACATGTTTCGGTCGTGTTAATTTGAGAATACAGAGGCGGGGATGTCCCAATGGGATAGCTGCGGATTAGTTAAAGCAATTGTTAGCTTGCAGCATTGGAATTACACCATTTGGGATCAGTGGCGAAAACCCGGTTTACGTAGCACTACATAATATGGGTACTCAAACAGACATCCGTGATTGCTGAACATACAGCAGCAATCAAACCCACTGGCCAGATGGACACAGTCCAATAAGTTCTACACTTTACATATGCACATTGGTGTCCATTGTAGGACCCAAAATTTATCCGCACGCACTGTCAACCTGCTGCGATCGGAGACCCAGATGAAGTGACAGCCGTGACTACGGCACAGCTACATATATGCACCACCAGCGTGTTCAAGGTTGATGACAACTGTCCATGAAATGCAGGTCATATGCACAGAAATCCCCAGATTGTCGAGTCCATAGAAATGCGTCCACATCCCATTCCCGCACATGGAGGATGTGCAATGGGTACTGTCGAGGGTTGCAGCCATGGGATCGTGGGTATGCAGAAATGGGTCTCGGTGTGGATTGGCAGATGATCCATTGTCCCGCCCCGTGTGAGGGATGTGGGTATGGCATATGCGTTACTCCACACTAATAATGCAAATCATCCACCGGAGAATGCTAAATGCAGCTGTGAAATGTGTACAGCCCTATACCAGTGTCCAGTAGGCAATTCCCATGGACGGACAAACGTACGACCAAGATGGTCACCCATAACTGCAAACCCGGTGTAATTCCACAGCTGCAGTAAGGCATAACACAGAAAATACAGATAGGGACCACAGTACACACCCCCCATACAAAGCCAGACCAGCGTGTGAATACCGGCGGACAGCACTCAATCTGCCAGCAAGAAAATGGGGTTCACTCGCCCATACTGCGGAACAAATGGGCGATCTGCGGAACACATACTAATGGCACACCAACAACGTCAACTAGGAAGGATATAGGATGGTCAAGCTATGGCGTACCCACATATAAAGAACATCCTTCAATGAATTAATAGGATCCACATGTCATGGTGGTGTTATTTTAACAATACAGTGGCGGATATTTCGTATTGTGACTTCTGAGGAATATGTAAAGCAGTTGCTAACCTGCATCTTTGGATGTACACCATTCGGTTTCAGGTTTGAAAGACCTGGATGTCGTAGCACTACATAATATGTGTAGTCAAACACACACCCGCGAATGGGGAACATACAGCAGCAGTCAAACCCACTGGCCAGATGGACACAGTCCAACAGGTTCCACACTTTACATATGCACATTGGTGTCCATTGTAGGACCCAAAAATTTAACCCTATGCAATATAAACGTGATGGAGGAAGCGACGCTGAAGGCGTAACAGCCATGACTACGGCACAGTTAGAGATATGCACCACCAGCATGTTTAAGGTTGATGACAGGTGTCCATGAAATGCAAAACATATGAGCAGAATTACCCATATGGCCGTGTCCATAGATGTGCGTCCACATCTCAGTCCCGCACACATGAAGAATGTATAATGGATACCGTCGAGGGCTGCAGCCATGGGATCGTGGGTATGCAGAAATGGGGCTCGGTGTTGTTTGGCAGATAATCCGTTGTCCCGCCCCGTGGGAGGGATGTGGGTATAGCACATGCTTTACCCCCCACCAATAATGAAAATCATCCACCGGAAAATGCTAAATGCAGCTGTGAAATGGGTACAGCCCTATACCAGTGTCCAGTAGGCATTTCCCAAGGATGGACAAACGTACGACCAAGATGGCAGCCATAACTGCAAACCTGGTGGAATTACACAGCTGTAGTAAGGCATAACACAGGGAATACAGATAGGGACTACAGTAGAGACTCCACATACAAAGCCAGACTGCCGCGAATACCGGCATACAGCACTCAATCTGCCAGCAAGGAAATGGGGATCACTCGCTACCATACCGCGGAACAAATGGGCGACCTGCGGAACACAAACTAATGGCACACCAACAACGTCAACTAGGAAAGTCATAGGATCCTTAAACTATGGCGTTCACACTTATAAAGAACATCCTTCAATGAATTAATAGGATCTACATGTTTTGGTAGTGTCATTTTGACAATACAGTGGCGGAAATATCCTAATGGGACATCTGAGGATTAGTTAAAGCATTTCCTAGCCTGCATCATTGGATTTACACCATCCAGTTTCAGTTTAGAATAACCTGGTTAACGTAGCACTACATAATATGGGTAGCAAGCAGACATCCGCGATTGGGGAACATACAGCAGCAGTCAAACCCACTAGCCAGATGGACACAGTCCAACAAGGTCTACACTGTACATATGCACAATGGTGTTCATAGTAGGACCCCAGAGATTCATCCGTACGCAATGTCAACCAGCTGCGATTGAGAGACCCAGAAGAACTGACAGCCGTGACTACGGTACAGCCAGACATATGCACCCCCAGCGTGTTCAGGGTTGATGACAACTGTCCACGGAATGCAGGACATATGAACAGATATTCCCAGATTGTAGAGTCCATAGAGGTGCATCCACATCCCATTCCCGCACACATGCCGGATGTGTAATGGGTACCATCGAGGGTTGCAGCCATGGGATCCTGGGTATGCAGAAATGGGGCTCGGTGTTGTTTGGCAGATAATACGTTGTCCCGCACCATGGGAGGGATGTGGGAGTAGCACGTGCCTTACTCCCCACTGATTGTGCAAAGCATCCACCAGCTAATGCTAAATGCAGGTGTGAAATGTGTACTGCTCCATACCAGTGTCCAGTAGGCAATCGCTAGGGATGGACAAGCGTAGGACCAAGATGGCACCCATAACTGCAAACCTGGTGGAACCACACAGCTGCAGTGAGGCATAACACAGGAAATACAGATAGGGACTACAGTAGACACTCCCCATACATAGCCAGACCGCTGTGCGAATACCGCGCATACAGCACTCAATCTGCCAGCACCAAAATGGGGATCACACGCCCATACCGGAACAAATGGGTGACCTGTGGAATACATACCAATGGCACAATATCAACGTCAGCTAGGAAAGCCATACGCTGGTCAAACTATGGCATTCCCACCAATGAAGAACATCCTTCAGTGAATTAATAGGATTAATGTCAATTGACCATGGAATACACCTAATCAACATCAAAGACCCGCTGGCACCTTATGGCACACAAACCAAGTCACACATAGGTAGATGAAACAGTCAACGTAGACATTTTGTCCATGACAGGTCACATATGGTATACAAAGGTTACTTCATAGACATGTAAGCATTTTCACCCGTAGGCTCCATGAGACTTACACATAACATAGAAGCATCCAGGCTTTAAATATCCCCCCTTACACTTCCATTTGTTACTTTCTATGCAAACAATGAACATGTAACCACAGCATAGAAAGCACAGATGCAATGTTAACCACACACACATATGTTAACATCTCAGAAAGCATCCTATTAACACATGTATTATATGATATTGTACTATGCCGAATACTCATCAATCAAAGATCTAACAATGTATATGGAAGATATGCATAGCATATCACTGTAATACAGCGGTACAGAACTGAAAGAGTGGACAAATGTGTGTTAACTCTACATCTGTACCTAAACTACATTCCTGTTACGGGGGTTTGATCCACCTGCTTCTCAAAAGAGGCCTCATCAGTGTTCCGTCGGTCAGCCCTGGTGTGTGGCCAACCCTCCACCTACTAATCCATCTAAATCTGCATTCTATAGCATAGCTGATGAGGTCCCCCCTCTGGTATTATAACCTAGATGTCGTAAAACACCAAATGTAGACATATGCCTTGTGATGTGCTTATAGCCGGCCGTAGGCATACGCCAATCCTGCGGCTGCCCAGGGCGCCGCACTAGTAGGGCCACCTGTCTAGTAGGTGTGTCATGTAGGTATACCAAGATGGGGGCACCATGTGTTGCGGTGGTGGGTGCCATGGAGCCCTGCAGCCTAGGGCAGCAGTCGATCTAAGGCCGCTGCCATAGGAGGGGTAGTACGGTCTGCAGGTATGTGCAGACATGCACATGAAACAGCGGTCCACAAGGATTACCCATAGTGGCGACACCTGCACAGATGGCTATAGCAGGACACACACACGGCCATGCATACAGCACAGGTAGACATACACACACCATAAATAGGCAAGTACACACAAGGTGTATGGCGTGTACGGGTACAGTGTCAGGACAGCAAGGATAGCTGTCTGCCACGATATCCAGCAGATGTCTTTAGGGTGTTCTGGAATACGGACGGTGCATGGACAATGAGTGGATATGCAACGTACCACAGTTCTATGTGTCAGCCGTGCAAATATGCGATACATGGGAAAGACAGCTGTCCATGCAAGAGCAGCACTACGGGCACAACATAGGTACGTAGATATACAATGACAGAGATACAGACGGACACATGTGGCAGGCCCGTGAGTGTAATGTACACAGCACCACCCCACCACACCATAGCAGGGTGCACGTGGAGAACACGCTACGGAGGTCGCCAACCACAGCAGGCACACAAGCAGTACATGAGCTGCGTCTCACCATCCACAAACACAGGGATGGCGGCAGGATATGAGTGTTCTGCGGAAACCTCAAAGCCATACCCTATGAACCCATGCAGCTGGGAGCATGGACACACACACACACATGTGGCAGGCATGGTGATTGACCACACCCCCACATACCCAACCGCACAAAAGTATGACACAGGTATGGAATGCGCTACGTGGACCACCGAACACACCACCGTCAGTGGCACATGTACAGGTGGGTGACAACATCCGTAAAGGAATGGCCGCTGATAGCCAAGGTATGTGTTGCGAAGCGTCTAAAAGCATGTTCATCTGCAGAGGCAGCTGGAAACACACACACACACAGGGAAGGGCCGAGAGCCGAACCTACGCCTACCTACATGAACTCACTACAGCATGAAGCATTTACAGAACGCGCTACCGAGATTACTGAGCACAGCACTGTCAGAGGCATACTTCTAGGCGGGTGACATCACCCGTAAGAGAATAGCTGGCAATAGCCAAGGTATGTGCGGCGTCTAAAAGCATGTTCATCTGCAGAGGCAGCTGGAAACACACACACACACACACACACACACACACACACACACACACACACACAGAAGGGCCGAGAGTCGAACCTACGCCTACCTACATGAACTCACTACAGCATGAAGCATTTACAGAACGCTACCGAGATTACTGAGCACAGTGCTGTCAGAGGCATACTTCTAGGCGGGTGACATCACCCGTAAGAGAATAGCTGGCAATAGCCAAGGTATGTGTTGCAAAGCGTCTAAAAGCATGTTCATCTGCAGAGGCAGCTGGAAACACACACACACACACACACACACACACACACACACACACACACAGGGAAGGGCCGAGAGTTGAACCTACGCCTACCTACATGAACTCACTACAGCATGAAGCATTTACAGAACACGCTACCGAGATTACTGAGCACAACGCTGTCAGAGGCATACTTCTAGGCGGGTGACATCACCCGTAAGAGAATAGCTGGCAATAGCCAAGGTATGTGTTGCGGCGCCTAAAGCATGTTCATCTGCAGAGGCAGCTGGAAACACACACACACACACACACACACACACACACACAGGGAAGGGCCGAGAGCCAAACCTACGCCTACCTACATGAACTCACTACAGCATGAAGCATTTACAGAACGCGCTACCGAGATTACTGAGCACAGCGCTGTCAGAGGCATACTTCTAGGCGGGTGACATCACCCGTAAGAGAATAGCTGGCAATAGCCAAGGTATGTGTTGCGAAGCGTCTAAAAGCATGTTCATCTGCAGAGGCAGCTGGAAACACACACACACACACACACACACACACACACACACACACACACACACACACACAGGGAAGGGCCGAGAGTCGAACCTATGCCTACCTACATGAACTCACTACAGCATGAAGCATTTACAGAACGCTACCGAGATTACTGAGCACAACGCTGTCAGAGGCATACTTCTAGGTGGGTGACATCACCCGTAAGAGAATAGCTGGCAATAGCCAAGGTATGTGTTGCAAAGCGTCTAAAAGCATGTTCATCTGCAGAGGCAGCTGGAAACACACACACACACACACACACACACACACAGAAGGGCCGAGAGTCAAACCTACGCCTACCTACATGAACTCACTACAGCATGAAGCATTTACAGAACGCGCTACCGAGATTACTGAGCACAACGCTGTCAGAGGCATACTTCTAGGCGGGTGACATCACCCGTAAGAGAATAGCTGGCAATAGCCAAGGTATGTGTTGCGGCGCCTAAAGCATGTTCATCTGCAGAGGCAGCTGGAAACACACACACACACACACACACACACACACACACACACACACACACACACACACACACAGGGAAGGGCCGAGAGTCGAACCTACGCCTACCTACATGAACTCACTACAGCATGAAGCATTTACAGAACGCTACCGGGATTACTGAGCACAGCACTGTCAGGAGGCATACCCCTAGGTGGGTGGTATCATCTGCAGAGGCAATGCGGCCGATAGGGAATGAAGACAGAGTGCGCAGTCACACAGCCTGTTACCATCCCAAGGTGGCCGTACAGTAACACGGTAGTGCTGCAGTCGGGAATACCAAATAACTACGGAGCAGTACATCACGACATGAATACGGGATGCACCACATGACAGTATACCCTATGAGAGGGCATCTGCATGCAGGATGTAGGCAGCCAATGTGGCATGACAGCCACATATGAGTCACCTGGATGGTCACCATGGCTATGCAGGATGTCATTGGCCATGGCTACACGCCTAGTAGCAGACATCGGTGCCGACTGTCGTGTGTACCCCCGACAGGTGTACTGGCCATGCCTCTCACACCTAGCGGTTGCAAAGGGGAGACAGACATGCTCACGGGTATCAACGCAGTCGGGCGCGGTGTGCACTGTACTGTGTGTCCATCTACACAGCTGCTTACTGGGCATGCTCAGACACTTAGACTCGGCACAGAGCAGACATGCATACACATGGTGCGACGGCATGGGAGGCAGACTGTGGACCGTCGTGTGTGTCCAGCCACACAACAGCAACCCGGCCATGCCACAGATGTGGCAGTTGCGAAGGGGAAACAGGCATGCACCCGGGGTATCAATGCAGTCGGGCGCAGTGTGCACTGTACTGTGTGTCCATCTACACAGCTGCTTACTGGGCATGCTCAGACACTTAGAATCGGCACAGTGCAGACATGCATACACATGGGGCGACGGCATGGGAGGCAGACTGTGGACCGTCGTGTGTCCAGCCACACAACAGCAACCCAGCCATGCCACAGACGTGGCAGTTGCGAAGGGGAAACAGGCATGCACCCGGGGTATCAATGCAGTCGGGCGCGGTGTGCACTGTACTGTGTGTCCATCTACACAGCTGCTTACTGGGCATGCTCAGACACTTAGAATCGGCACAGTGCAGACATGCATACACATGGGGCGACGGCATGGGAGGCAGACTGTGGACCGTCGTGTGTGTCCAGCCACACAACAGCAACCTCTCCATGCCACAGACGTGGCAGTTGCGAAGGGGAAACAGGCATGCACCCGGGGTATCAATGCAGTCGGGCGCAGTGTGCACTGTACTGTGTGTCCATCTACACAGCTGCTTACTGGGCATGCTCAGACACTTAGAATCGGCACAGAGCAGACATGCATACACATGGGGCGACGGCATGGGAGGCAGACTGTGGACCGTCGTGTGTGTCCAGCCACACAACAGCGACCCGGCCATGCTCACACACGTAGTATGTGCTACGCCGTCCGGCATGCAGACGGAGTGCACACACCGCAAGTCACGGACAGGTAAACCCGTACACACGCGCAGGGTGGACACACATGCAGTCACACGTACACACACAGATGACAGCACAGGCGCCATGGGTGCAGGCTGAACATGTACACACCGCAGTGAACACTGTAGCTGCTATGCCAGCACCTTGTTATCGGTGCAGCAGTATGCCTCACGGTCCAGAAACTGCATGTGACATATGTCCAGAAGACTATGTGGCGGTGTACGTCCGTCGTGCAGAGTACACATGTACTATCAATGATCCCACAGGTGTGATGTAGTCCACCCGTACCGGTATACATGGACAGGCATGATCCACACATGCCACGGGCCTGACACAGGTATGACACATGACTGCAGCTGTACCACAGTGAAACAATGTCCGGATATGTCACATATGTGGTTTCCAGGCTGTGTGCATGGACTGCACGCAGGACACATACGAGGCCTGTGATGGACCACATGCATGACACAGGCGTACGCGGTAATACACACACGAAGGGAAGGCGGACACATGTCTGTGGTATGCACCCCCTACAGGGTGTGGCGGTGTTCACAGGGACACATACCCTTGTACAGTTTGCCTGTGACAGCTGTGATACCAAACCACAGTCCATGTTCCATGCATGTTGACACACATGTCACAACGTAGCAATGCATACACACATGGCAACAGGGGATACATGTGACACGTGTACTGTGCACGGTGCAGCCATGCAGCGGCGGTGTCTGGTGTCCGTAAGACAGTTGCAACCCTCCCACATGCATACCCATCATGGGGCCATCATATGGTAGCATAGTAACAGCACGCATGGCAGTCTGTGTGTACACCATTTGTTTAAACACCTGTCCACATGCATGTGTGCAGGTGCTGGTCACAGGTGTGTCACACACCGTCCTACCCTGACATGTGCATACAGTCCGCTATGTCACCTTTACATGACAGCGCTGCCATGATGCATACCCATCAGCCATGCGGGTTCGACCATATGTCACATTGCCACTGTAACCCCTACCACCACCCAAGTGCAGATATTGGCACAGCTGCCGGATACAGTGGTAGTACGCAGGATGCACCACATACCGCTGCACGCCTGCACAAACACATGTAGCGGGTGTGGCATTCCTAGCACCAACATGTGTGCAGGAATGTGTGCCCATGTATGCCACAGATCGGGGGAACTATGTGCCACGTGCCACACATCACTGTACACCATGGTAGAGCTCTGTACCTACCTCAGTGTGGGGTGCACCGATGTGGATGGTGTGGTACATGCAACACGCCATCCCTCCGTAGACATGTGTGGCCACCACCATGTCAGTGTGTCGACATGTGTGTATGTCTGCTGCCTGTTGAGAGGGTGTATGCAGATATCGTGTTGTGACTGGACACTGACCACACAGGGTGACCATCCCGTAGTGGTGCTGCATTGTACAGCCCTGTCATTCCCACACCTGTGAGCCTTACTGGCCACCTGTGCAAGACCACCCCCTGTGACATGGCGCATCGCTGCATTGTCTTGTGAGGGTGCCGACCACACAGACAGGTGTCCCCATCTGCACACAATGGTGTGTGTGCCATAGAGGTGTACGCCCTGCGAATGCGGGAATATTCCTATACCGCTACAGCATCCGACTGTCGAACACTGTGCACCACAGCTGACATGTGACACCTGCGGTCAGTAGCCAGCACACTGCGCACGACACCTCCAGAATGTCACCATACCTGTACTGTGTCATGCCATGTATGTGATGTCTCTGTCCACCGTAGCCTGTGGCACCGACCACAGGCGCCAGGTGCAGTATATGTGTGGACATGTGCATCATGTACCGTGTAAGCAACGCTACACTGTATCCGCTCCGTTCTCCGCAGGTCTATGTGTATGACCTCTTCTTGCAATCCCGACTGTCTGTTCTCTACATCACAAAAGCATTGCACCTGCTCCCATAGTATTCCCACATAGATAAAGTACATGTATACTAAATGGAGTACTACACTGTCCTAGAATCCCCTTGTGTGCCCAATTCCCTATAGGTGCCTTCTGACCCGGCTACACAGCAGATGCATTCACATCCTCTGGCATGTCGACGGGTCAATTGCTAGCGACCTCTCCTGTTCAGATGGTGAATCTGGGCATCCTGGCCACTGTTACAGGTGCCTCATGGACACGGACAAGCCGCTCAATGACCATAATACATGTGACAGACGCATCTATATAGCCAGACAGGGTGCTGTGCTCTCTCCAACCATGACCGCAAGACCACGCTGAGGGAAGGACACAATGCACACCACATACCCAGTGTCACATGTGACTATCGCAAATGCTAATCAAACACATGAACACACTACGACATACCTGGGGCACTGTAGGACATGTCGCGAACCTAACGAGCCCTCTGAAGCAGACACACAAGCTACTGCCTCCACAAGACATAGGACATGCAACACATAGTTCTCAACGCCAGTGTGCTAACCCGCAGAGACCCAAAGGCGACGCACACACTGCCAGACACACCTGTAATGGGTGACGCCACTGCCAGACACACCGACGCCCCACCCACCATACTGAACAAGGGAATGATCACAGTAGGCTGCCTGCCGGGCGCTGGAATACGCCACATAACACACGCACTCAGGTCACTCCGCAGCATGTGCAGGTATGACGCGGTCATTGCCCATGCTGGTGTTCACGCCTGGTGGCATACCACCCTGGGATACATTACAGGACACATAGAGGGCCACTCAGATTGTGTAGCCCAGGCCGGCATGTCCCTGACCCTGGGCAGTATCCCACCCTCATCAAGTATGATGCCACTACACTGGCTCAATGTGGTCACCCTTGATAATGTCCTGGTTACCGTGTCAGTCTGAGGGAAGCCGGATGACATTTACGTGGGATGACACGCTTGGCACGCCAGACGCCTTCGCATGGTATGGCTGGCAGCTGTCGCCCCTGGTCTACAAGGGTTTGGCAAAGGCACCTGCCACCCCCACAGTGCTCACCGCAGGCACGGCTGGAATGATAAACCTACCACCCCACACTACAAGCCTGGAGAACACACAGGATAATGCAGCTCACTGCCAGTGGTCTACAGCCAAGCTGCACACCCTCAAATGCCCTCCTCAGTATGGAGGACATCGATGTCAGTGCAGTGACTGAAACATTGGTCAGGGCTGCTGAGAGCACCCCAGCACTGTAGGGTCATACCCTATATCACGCTGCTCAGGACCATAACCCGGACATAACACAGAAGGAGGTGGAGTCCCCATTTCTATGATGGATACACACACCTCCATGTTGGCAGAGATGCACGTAGCAGCGCGGAATATCCAGGTGCAATTAACCATGGTTAGGACTGCCCTACAGTTTGTTGCATGCTACAGACCACCCTCCCAAACCCAGGATACCTGCACAGCCGTCCTGAGGACACTGGTGAGTGTGCATGCTCTCACAACACCGTCATATTGGGTGACATCAACCACCCATACATAGACCGAGAACATTACCCAAGACACAACACCCTACGCCACAGGTCCCAGGTGTTCATACACCTGACTGCTGTGGAACACCCATGCACCATACCCACTAGGGGGGGACGTATACCAGTTCTGATCATCACACATGGGGAGGATATGCTCCACACAGGATGTACATCCCTCAATGGTGATGTCAGACCGTATAGTGGATCCACTGGTAATCCACATCCTGCACCCAACACCGGCATGGGTGACCTAAGTGACGACCTCTCCACAGCAAACCACACACGCCATACGAACGGTGTGGTACCCTACAAGGCCTCCGTGCCAGTGGTAAACACAGGCCACACTGCTGAAACCCTTACAAATGCCTTCTCTGAGCACCCCAGGGATGTCTGCACCAAGCGATCATGATAACATCAGGACCTTGTCCACCGAAGGCAGGCACATGGTCTGGTGGACCCCAGCCATTGACAAACTGTACAACAACAGTTGGAGCTAATACATGACAGAGCAATATCAGTACCAGGGAAGGCATCACTCATTAATACCGGCGTTAACATACGGTCACACATACAATCATCCAAGGCCGCTTGTGGGAGTGGTACTGCAGAGGGCACATGAGACAACCATAGGGCCTTCCTTAGCTGTGGTAGGGACATGGGTGGGAGCACAGTCATGCCCAGAATTACTCCAGAATGGTACAATGGTCACTGAACCCACAGACATTGTCAACAAACCAGCGGACATGTTCCATGCATACATCCACCCCCCCCAAGAGGGGACGTATCCATCCCACCAGAGTCTAGCCTCCCAAACATCTCGTATGCCCAGGAGTGATCTGATATCTGTTAAGCGGTGAACACAGCACCAATGGGCCCAGATGGTGTCCCTGGCTGTGTGCTACCCAACCTCATTGAGGCCCTCGCCCTACATATAAGGCCGCTGTGTCATCTTAGCCTTACTACGGGCTAGGTCCCCGCTGGATGGCATACGGCAGCTGTGGTCCCACTACGCCAGGGTAGTGCTCTTATGGACTGTAGACATTCCTGCCCTATCAGCTTGACAAGCCTTGTCTGCAAAGCTGCGGGAGGTCCATACTGCGGCCCATGAATACAGACAGTGGTGTACAGCCAATACCAGAACATACCCACATCGACTTAGTCAAGGGCAGATCCTGCCTCCCAAACCTGCTCGACCTGTCTGGAGGGGTCACTAAGGCCATTGATGGGGGTACGTCAGTTTGCACAGACTACCATGACCTGGCGGGAGCGCTCAAACCACACTCCACGTGGGACTCATGGAAAGGCTCGCCAGCGTATATGTGGGGACATATGTCACACGATGGTTTGCCAACTGGATGGAGGTCACACCACACAGGGTTTGTGTTCCTGGTGCCATGTCAGACTCCAAGCTGGTCTCGAGTGGAGGCCCACAGGGCTCAGTCCTGGGCCCCTTCCTGTTCGGCATTCAACCTTCCGATGTGCATGCAAACATAGGGGATTGTGGCAGACAAGGTATGCAGATCACTGCACACCGGCACCATACCCAACACCCCATCTGACACGGACATCCACCTGGGGCCTCATAGACATGGATAACTGGTGCCAGAGCCATGGCCTGCTGCTACATGCCAGGGAAGGTGCAGACCTACCCAGTGGGAAGGACATGTTCGCCCGACGTAACATGTAGGTGGTAATCCATTCAACATGGTGGACGTGTTCAGGGACATGGGTACCACACCTGTCGGTAACCTCTGTCAACACACACAATGCCAATGTGGTTGGGAAGACATTCCACTGTGGCCACCTGGTCAGGAAGGAATCACATCCACATCAGGGGAGTTCATTGTACCCCTGTACACTTCACACATCAGACCAATGATTGCGCATAATGCCACATCTGGGCTGTACCTAACCTGACACCTGCAGCACTCGGAAGGACCACAAACGTTCCACAACACAGGGATAAAGGTGCTGAGACATGTGTCACACGCTGCCCGACCAAGGGGACTCCGCTGTATACCTTCCCAGCACGCCTGCTCTGTGGTGATCTGTGCCTGACATACACGGCCATGTCCGACCTGGGTGACATGGACATGTTCCACCTCCTAGGCTCCAGGCAAACACGGGCACAGAAGCGACTGTCAGAAACCTCAACACGAACATGAATAGGACGTGCTGGGGGAACAGGGTCAACGCCCAGAGACCCCTACAACATGGAGAGGATTGCCAGCCCATGTGAAGCAGAGCACCTGACTGACTTTGTCCAAGAGTAATCATGACGTGTGGATGTGTGATCATAGGTATGCGCCAGGCATCATCTCTGTGTCACTGCTGGACAGAGGGACAGCGGACCGATGGATGTGGTATCCTCATCCTAAGGGGTGTTAACAGCCACACACACTCTGGCTAGGCTTACACATGCCATAGGGCACATAGCCTGGTATGTACATGTGCGCCTATGTACCTATGTAGGGGTCCATGCAGGTTGCGGGTACCTGTGGTATGCTGATATTGCCAGATGTGCCTGTGGGTACCCCACAGCTACACGTGGGGGACTGATAACAGTGCTCCCAGTAGGCACATGCAAGTACACCATAATTGGCATACGGGTTAACTGAACCAACATGGTGCTACACATGTAACCGCCACGCATACCGTGTACACAAAACAATGAATGCTGCACCTGCACTACATGGTATGTCTGCTGCATGATGTCAGTGCACGACCCCCGCCACATACGCACCTGTCACCTGTCATACACAACCACCCCAACGTACACATCGCACTATGCGGACACAGGTATCACATACACCTCTCACTATCTTGTCCACCCTGTGCATCAGAATATGTTTGCATAACCGTGCACCGATGGTGTAGATCACGGTGCTGCGGCAGAGGCTTCATCATATGCCCAGGGTGATATGTGTGCCAGGGGCATAGGCTGTACCAATGGATGACATCATGTGTGTGTGTAAGGGCCTGTGCATTTACTGGGCATGACTGTGCAGAATGCATGTGGATGTGGTGGAGCCCTACAGTTGTGTCTGCTGTGTGTGGGTATGTGTGTACACAGTTCAGCCATCTGTGATGCCTACACGAGGTATACTTGGCAGCCCCAGACTGTACAGTGCAGGTTGTACGGCTCACTGTGTCCGCCTGCGGCCACGTGACCCATGCCTGCCTGGGGTCGCATGGGCACTACCGGGTGGAGGTATGGAGTGGCCACTCTCCGATGACACATGTCCGCTGGAACCGTGTCCACGCTGGGACCATCCAGGGCCACGTCCACGTGGCCTGCTGTGTCCTGGTGTGGTTGGTGTAGCACCAGCTGCACTGCTGCTGCTACCAGCACTGTGTGAGTGGGCATGAGAGGTGGCACGCACACGTTGACCTGCACTAGGTGGTGTTGCTGGCCCACGCCACGTGTCCTATGCCTCACCCCTACCAGGTGTTCCAGCACAGACAGCTCACGCCATGATTGACATGCCTCGGTCGAGGATTCCAACCATCTCACCTAATCTCCTATCCAGAACATCGGCAAGCTGCTGTTGAGCATTCGCCAATGACTGGATGTTCTCATTTAAGGAACGGATTGCTCCCTCTGCAGCCTCTGCCCTTCTTGGTTCTGCCGTTCGGCACGTGCCTGTGCCGCCATTACAGTCTGAAACATGCGCCTGGTGATACCAGCTGCTGCACCCTGTACGGCAGGTGCATGTCTAGCA
The DNA here is from genome assembly GCF_019279795.1 of Protopterus annectens. Lineage (NCBI taxonomy): Eukaryota > Metazoa > Chordata > Ceratodontiformes > Protopteridae > Protopterus > Protopterus annectens. The sequence continues at coordinate 1,152,749,791 of NC_056730.1, forward strand.
GTGCTCCTCCTACGAGCAGCACCAGCCACATGCCTGTGTGGCACTTCACCAGTCATTACACTGGCAACATGGTGTGTACCCGCACCTTCTGCAGCCACCACACATTCCTGCTCGGTGCCAACAGACGCTGACTGTCCTTCCTCTATGGGCAACGGTGATGTGGTATGTGTCGGCATCTGAACCGTGTGCGGGGATGAAGGGGACATAGGTGGGATGTTATCCAATGGCACAGCTTCTGCCCGTGACGACCCTGCCTGTGCCTCATGCACATGGTCATCACCGCTAGTATCTGTGGGGACACTAGCATCAGATGGACCGCAGGAGGGGAACGCACCTACAGCACCTGTGAATACAAAGACATACCGTACGTTACATTACACACACGCAGACACACACGCAGACACACACACACACACACACGCAGACACACACACACACACACACACACATGCGGACACACACGCTGACATACACACGCAGACACACACACATGCAGACACATCATGCATGTGATATTGCAGGTGGCATGCAGCATTCCCACACCACAGCCCAGTGAATGCAGCCCAGACATTAATAGTGGTAGTATGCATACTGCCCTGGAGTGCACACTACATCAAGCAGGTGTCTTTTAGTAGGCTTGCAGTACACACATTCATGGTAGTTTGCATGCATCACCGTGATACACCGTGTGGCCACGGGCGGGTTAACAGTACACATGGCTGGCGCCACTATGTCATGTAAACCGCAAACATGTGCGGTATCATGTGGACATGTGACAATGGTGTCCCACCACATGCACCACATCATAACGGATGTCACAGTGCAGTGTTATGTGTACAGTCTACAGATAGAATGCATGTGTAACAAGGATGTCTGTGCAGGTGTGGTTGGTGTGAGCTGTGTACATAGCTGTACAGTGGGGAGTACGGGCACTGTGCCACTGCACGGCAGCAGGACACAGGTATGTTTCTGTGCGATGCGTAACCTGGACGCATTGCATTGCCATGTCTGCAACTCAGTCATGCTGTTCCACAGCACATATGGTAGACATTGGTGGCACCTCTAATGGCTGCAGACAGGCATTCCATTTGTCTGGTGTACCACATCAGATGTCCAGGGGGTCCACTACAGTGATGACCGCACTATGTGTGGACAGGGTGCAACGGTGACTACCCACTGCGGATGTACTGTGTGGCAACATGCCTGTAGGTATCACCCATGGCCATGTTTGTCTGGTTCATGGACAATTGTGTGTGATGGGCATCGTGTACACATCCCTGTGGTGGCCCATGTGACATACACCCGTACTAGTCTGAGGTGTCACATTCCCGAAGGCTATGCAGACATTGTGGATGTCTGCTATGTCGTGCGTAGGTCATGTCATGGTGTGACAATGTTGCGGACAGACCACCACGTGCATGGGACATGTCATGTGCCATGTCACAACATGTGCACCCAATGCAGGGGCATAGGTCACAGTGGTAACACCTGTGTGCTGGCCAGATCACAGCTCACTATGTGGTACTGTGTGCATACCGCAAAGGCATACCGATGCATACTACACATGCAGCCATTGTGGAACACCTCCACCATTGTATGCATAGCTGACTGCACATATCACACCGATGGGTTATGTGGTGTCATGCCGGTCTATACTAACGGTTGTATCTACTGTACATGGGTGGCGTGTGTGTCGGTGGTGCAACCTGTATACCGTGACTGGGGCAGACCCAGGTGTGCATGTCATACCTGGACACATGGGGAATATCTATACACCGTATCATGCCTATTACTAGCAACAGTCTCACCTGCGACAGACCCATGTCTGTGCGACACGCCAGAGGTACCTGTATAGGGGCGACACAACAGTATACACATTATCCATTACTATCGCCACGGTAAGCACTGTGCATGTCACATCATGCACCTGTGTGTTAGCATGTGCTATGCACATGTCTGCAAACACAACGTAGCATACTGTAGTATGCAGCTTGTGTGGCCATATACCTGGCATGTGTTGCTACATTATGTGGTGTACTATGACACCCACACCTACGTCAGTTATCATACAAACATGCAAGACTGACTTACCAGGCAGCTCCAGGCTCGTTGGTTGGGAGACACCCACCTCCACGATGGCAGCGAGGGTTTCTGCATGTTGTTCCCTGGGTGTCCCCAGACTGGCCAGGAGCTCCTCCGTGTGTGAGTGGGGGCTGGGTTGGTGGCCCACCACCTGTCCCACCTTGTTGTCTGGCGATTGTGGTGGCACGCTGTTTCGCGTGCCGAATTAGGTCTGTGCAGTGTCTGCGGATCTGCTGGTATGTGCGGTTGTGGCCGCCCACGTTGTTCACCCTCCTGCGCAAATCCTGCCACACGTCATCACGCTGCTGTGCCTGTAGTGGCACATGGCTGAACAGTATGTCGTAGTTGTCGTGGAGCAACGGTATAATCACTTCATCCTCCTGTCGGCTGAAGGCAGGCAGCCGGGAACGTGGCATTATCTGTAAGACATAATGATGTTGACAGGTCACATTTACACTGCTGTACTGGCATACTGCTGGACATACATTGCTATGACATGTACAACATCTGCACAGTAATCTCTGCGATGCATCATGGCAGTGACACAGCCGACGTGTTGCCGTCACACCATTGAGCAGTGGGTGTCATATCATATCTGTGTGTCACCTCATCACACTGTACACGCACCATGTTGATGTTAGCCTGCTGTGGACATGTGTACCTGCCTGCACCTGTGTCCATATCAGTTGGCACAGGTCCCCATGTGACAACAGTTCTACTGTTCACCTGGATGCTGTGTATATGTCACTAGACATCCCGTACATGGCCATTATGAACGTCAGCGGTGGCACTGCACACATACACATGGACACCTGTACATGCATGTGTTGTGCCATGTACATCCACACAGCACTGTACGGGTGTTGGGCAACCTGCCACGGCTCACCTGTGTTGCACATGTGATACACATGGGACAATGTGTAACCATGTGACATTAGCAGGAAAGGTCATGCATAGCATGTGCGCACGCACGTTGTCCACAGCAACACACAGCACCTGTAACACCACAGGGTGCATCACTGCCACATTACTGCTGTGGACGGTTGATAGTGAAAGTGCCTTTTGTCCATCGCACCATGTAGGACTGTGATAGCACGTGCAGCCTTGCTGGGCAGGGCTGCATGGTATGGCAGGGTATGTCACATACATGGCACTGGGATGTGACCCACCTGAGGGGTACTGATATTGGCAGGGTGGCTGTCCATTCCATATGTCATTGCTATGTGTATATGGACATTACACATGTCTATCATCATGGTGTGGACACTGGCCTTATGCAAGGTAGGCTGCACGCTGCTTGGTGGGGTGTGCCTGGTGCAAGCAGGTATCGCACATCCATGCATACACATTAACCCTGACAGGTGGTATGTGCTGTGATATTGTTCAACACAGTGCTGTATGTGCCCACACACTGCTATCCCATGCACATGGATGGTTGCCTGACTGACATGGGTACCACATATGTCTACATCCAGTGCCTGCTGCCACCCCCATGTCTGCTGGTGCACCGCACAGCGCCATCCCTCCCACGGGGAACGTGGTGTTGGGCACAGCATAGGTATCCATGTATGGGGACAGGGATGTTCACATAGCAGGGGCACTGATGGTATCGCCGATCTGACCATACACGATGACGCACCCTCACACATACAACCCATTCAATATGTTGTTCGCAACACTGACACAGCTATACTGCTATGCCGAGACATTCCCAGACGCATACACAGATGCGCACATCTGTCTGTGGCATGGGCTGGACTATTGGTGTGGTTCGCACATAACGTGTTTGAGTGTGGCTGGCGCAGACCTACTGTGCACATGTCTACACAGTAAGCCTGTTCTACAGTAGCCATCGGTGATGTGCTGTGCACATATCAAATCTGCACATTGTGTTGGTGTCTGTCTGTCCACGGGCCAGTGGTGGGACACACAGGGGTATTGGTGAACATATATGCATGCAACCCTGTACTGCTGTACTGCTAGCTTCTCGGGTGCTAATGTGTCATAGACATGCATACCGTACCCGAACAGGTGGTAGTGGGTTGCCACCCGTACTCATCTCCTCTTGTGAGTTGCTATCATCCAACACCCTCTTTGTATTGTATGTTCAGGCTATGCACCTGTGTGGGGCATGTGGGCATGCAATGCAGTACTGCGTGCCTTTGCACCCATTGTAGAACATGTCACACAGGTACACTGGCAGCCGTGCACTTCACAGCTTGATGACAGCACAACACATGTTGTACACATGTAACACATGTCCTGTGGGACATGGTCAAATGTACAGGCATGTCCAACAGTCACGTACCACTGCTACCCCTACATGATGGCTATGCAGGACATGTGGCGGTACAGCAACTGTCACATGTACACGTGCAATGCCCCCCTACCTACATCGCGTGGTACTGCCTGTGGGGCATGTGCGTCTGCATCCATGCTATGGCCATAGATGACAGTTGTACATCGATATGTGCAACATACCTCATTGGGTGTTCTCATGTGTGCATGTTCAACATGTCTACGCATTGTTTGTGTCTGTCACACAGTCATTGTTGTGCATGGTTTACATGGCAGCCATGGCGTACTGTGTGTGATTCCAGGTACTTCATTGGGATACCAGCATTGTACATTATCACGGCGTATTCCAGCCATCACGTAGCCATCCTAGCTGACACTGTTATCCAGCCAGTGGGAGGTGTTCTGCCATCTGCACATACATCACACAGTACGAGGGTGGCTGACACCCATTCTGGGGACAGGGTTCTGACCACTGTGGATGTGTGTGATGCTGTCGACGACCATGACTGCGCCAGATGGTCACATCTGGATGTGTAACATTCACAACACACACCTACCTTCACGTAGCAACACATCATCCACAACAATGGACATTCCTGCCAGAACACTGTGTGCAGTATGTCTGTATGACCACTGCAGGCACCACTGGTGGTCACCAGCATGGCTGCCAACAGCACCAGTGTGTATCCCGTGTGACCATGGGTTACACCATTCACAACACACCTGTCTCAGATGACCCTGTTGTGGATCACAGTGCAGTTCCACACATCATGTTACACTATACATCATGCACCGATATGTTGCGGACGTGTGAACGGCTGTGCAACTCAACATATGCACACATGACACATCACCTGGTACAACGTGTCTGTCTTACCACACGTTATTGTGACCACCCTGTGATGGCATTGTACAGGCTACGTGGACTGGGACATGTGATGGCTCAAAGGTATATTCACCCTCCGGTGTGTGTCTAGCCAGGTGTACAGTAGGCAGTGGTCTGCACGGGATACTGTACATTGGCCTACTCTGTCACCGTGACTGTTGACTATGCTCATACTGTACTTATACAGGCATGTGGTATCTGTCCAGTATGACAGTCGTGGTCGACCACACTACTGTGGCACACATGACCTGCGGACATCTGCCTAGGGTGTGGAGCCCACATGTACATCTTCACATGCTATGCTGCCTCTGCGGTGGTGTCACATGTCTGTCTCCAGCAGGGCTGTAACAGGCAGGCACGGCATGCAGTAATGTGTGACAATGCTTGCACCTTCCACTGTGCTGCACACAAGCACGGCACGCACACTAGTGCACGCCTGACATTTATCTGCAGTGCCTGGGACCTGCCTCCATGCTCTGCACAGCACACCTGCCAGTCCAGATTGTACACAGATCATACCTCCCAGGCACATACCTGGACTGCAACACACACAGGTGAGGGATCCCACATCACACAATGTTTTACACACATACTGTATATTTTCCGAACACAATGCATCATAGGTACTCCATGTTCGGATACCCATGTTTGTGACCACTAGACACATTGTAACACGCAACAGAGAGTACACTGTACACCACAGGTTACATGCTGGCTGTGTTGTCATACTGTACATTGCACCTCGGACAGCTGCTACTGCCATGTGCTGACAGCAACCCTCACTTCCCTAGTATGGACTCCCATGTACCCACACATGCTTGGCCATGCACTACACATAGCTGGGTGACACATTACACAACACATACCATACCTACACTACCCTCAGCATGCACCATACCTCCATGTGTCTGCTGTGTTAAACCTAGGGATATCCCCCCTCTGGTAGATGAACATATATGCTTCACGGCCCTGCTAGCCACACCCTGGACACACACCCATCGCAGCATACATGGTACATGTGCTCTACGGCCGGTACTACTGACGTCTGCTGACGGGGGTGGTTAATGGCATGGCACCCCAGCAGATGGACAGTGTACGTGACTATGCTGACACATATCACAGTGCACTTCCGCAACATGTACGCAATGGTAGGGACCATGCTATTCCACACAGAGACATGGCGGTACTGGCCTTTTCACAGACGCCACCGTGGTAGTCATGTTCCATGCACATCTGCTGTATGGGCACATGTGCAGGCTGTTGCACGGTGGGTATATTCACATGTGTGGGGTGCATCACTTGACAGTCATGGTGGGTCCTCGTGGTCCATCACATGCTCCAAGGCTAGCTACCTACACATGACTGCCGCACATTGCAGTGTGGGCCCTCAGGCAGTGTGGTGGTATGTCTGTGTTGTTTGGCTACATCCACATTCGATGTAGCGTATGATAGTCACCCAGGCATTGCCGACTGAGATGTTGTTGGCAACATGCCAGGCAATGGTGTACCTACCAACAATACACACTCTCACTCACTACAGGGTTGCAATCCATACATGGACATCGCAGTGTCCCTGTGGACACATACATGGTACTGCCATGCACACGTTATGTCCTAGGACACTGTCCCAATGTCACCTTCCGATCTCCCTAGCTGTTATGTCCCGCCAACCTGTTTGGTATGTGTCTCCACAGCAGCCCACTGAATTAACTGCTAGCCTGTTCTTGGACATTGTGTACCTTGACCACCACACTACCGCATCTATCGCACTACACATGGGTGGTACTGCATTGCACGTGTGGGACTGCATTCGTACACCCATGACTGGACCATTCAGTATGGCACTGGGGCACGTCCTCACATCCGTGCTTCACACACTCATTGATGACCTCCATGCCTTTACTGGCACCCTTGTTGGGCCTCTGTGTGCCACAGCATGCCACATACACATGCTGGCCACCTGTCATACCATTGCATGGGTGGTTGGTGTGGTACAGAGGGTAACAGATCAGACATTGTCCCCACATTGCCCTTCAGCACCATTCCACATTCTGGTATTGGCAATGTACACATCCACCATCACATCATACCCTGTGTCTCAGGATGTTAGGCTATATGAATCCTGGACAGGACACACAGTGGTGCAAGCATATCATGCTACCTACTACATGTCAGGTACATGTGGCATTACACAGTCCTCAGTCATGTGGCCCCTCATGTTCACTATTTGCTTACATACACAACATGCTGTCACAGAGTACTGTCCATGCCTAGATATCCCACATCTACATACCTGGCACCATTGTAGCTCCACCAGCTCATACTGATAACAACCGTACAGGTGTCGGTGTGGCAGATACATCGTGTGGATGTCATTGCATCAGGATACATCACACATGGTGCATACACATCACCTTTGCATAGCAACAGTCATCCACTGGGTATCACATGGATACTGTCCCCATACATGCATATCACATTGTACATGGTTGCTGTACACACACATGCCCCACATGGTGCTGTGGTTGCCATATTCCACTGTGGCATGGGTACACATCTGCAGGGCCACACATATCTGTACTGTGTGTGTTGCTGGTACATAGGTAGCCTTTGTACCTGTGCCATACACACATCTACACACGGGCAGGGTTACAATAACACATTCGTGGTATACCTTCCACAACGGCTACGACTTTACATGGCACGGCATTATCATGCCGTGATGTATACCAGGCTCAGACAGTTTACATATGCGGATGACAGACGGAACACATCTGTACTCATCTGCATACCACATACACAGGGGTGTCATCTACTCTGACATGGGCCATGTCCTCCGCATTAGTGATGCATGTAGTACTCATACATGGCAATTGCAGTGGGCGGGGTGAATGAAGCACTCCTGCATATGTGCACACATGCCACATTGCATGGCCTGGGCTTCTGTGTTACTTCCGCAGACACAACACACACCATGCTGTGGAACGTAGGTCCTGTGCACATCCCACAAGGACACACTGTGGCACTGGTCATGTGATAGCTCCTTTGCTGATAGGGTGACACATAGTCATGGTACCACCACAGCAGCAGTACTGTGTAAACATGCAGTTGACATCCACCTCTGCTGTTCAGTGGACACTACCATGGGGAGGTGACACTACTGTGTACACTGCACATGTGTTTACACATGGACCTGCCGGACTTCATTGTTGCACACATTGCACCTGCTACAGATCGTTTGGACATGGTTACTTGGTGTTCCTTCCATTTCGGGTGGCTATTCTGCTACTACTCTGTCCCATATGTACAGGCCATACATATCCTGTTAGTGTACATAACACTAGGCCATACCTCCATTATGCATGCTATGCCTGTGATACTGTGTATGATGTCTGTCATATCCACCATGACAGCTTTACATTACACATACTTGACATAGTAACCCTTACTGCGAGGCATACGTGCACATCGTGCGCACATTACTTATGACATCGACGGTATATGCCCATACACATGTGTGCTGTGACAGTACACATACATGTCCTATCCCCTGCTGTGGCACTTCCTTGTTGGACATCCACTGCCAGCATCGGCGTGGGTGGTGGCATTGTTGTGTGTTTTGCCCCCCTGTGGCAGCCCTTGAGTTATCCCGGCTGTGTACATGATGTCCAACTGCTGTGCACACGGTGTCCACAGTCGTTGGTATGCTCAGCGGGATAGCACTACATAACTACCTTTCACCACTCTCTGCTTTATGGACAGGTATCCTTACTTACAAACACCGTTCACATACAGTGCAGCTTCGTCATACACATCATGCGTTACACACCAGTACATCTCGTGGGTTCTACATACCTTTCCTGTGTTTCCTTCCGTTTTCCGTTGTGAGTCTCGCTATAGTGTTGTCTCTCACTCGATCCGTTTTTTATTTGTGGTTCGGTATGAGCATACAGTTTGAATATCCTAGGAGTCTTCCTTATATCCGTCGTCACCTGCGACATGTGGGTTCATCACACCAAAAGCTGTTCCTCGGTGTGTACTTGTGTGCATATCACCTGTGCATCTACTCCATTCGTACAGTACGCGTCGTAACTAGGGCATGGTTCATTCCTCGCCTGGGCGTTGGTTATTTGCACTACCTTCGTGGAGATGGTCTGTATTGTGTTATGTTATGTGTAACTGCAGCCGCTATGTGCGGCATCAGGTACATTTTGCAGTGGTGTTAGCCGTGGATTGTGTGTGTTGGGTATGGTATTATGTTCGACATGTGGGTGTCCCTGTCCTGGCGGCGTCTGTCGATGGCGTTTTGCATTCGGATGTGTAACATAGCTCTTGTATTCCTTTAAACAACGGATGCAGGTATGCATCCGCTGCTGATAGTGTTTCCCACGCGAGATGTTGCGGTTATGCCACTGTCATTGACTGCCTGTATGTTTGTGCTGCTATTGCGGCTTGTATCCCTTTGATATGTGCGATGGGGTATATCGGTGGTTGTGGGTGACGGGTACGGGTTGTGGGCCTTGCATTTCTACATACACGGTATGCTTGTGTGTGTGCTCCATCCCTGCCTGGGGAGCTGCAAGTTACCTGTCTCTTGTTCTGGGAGTGTAGGTTGTGTTGATGTCGTCTGGTGTCGGTATCGCCTGCATGTGTGCTTCCTGCATGTATTCCTCCGTCACATCGGTAGTATATCTGCGGTTGTTCGTACGTGCCGACTATCCCTTGGCATTTTGTCCCGGATATTTACAGTCATTGTGGTCCTGTACTTGGGACGGACTGTATGCAACCGCTTGCCACCTATTCGGGTGGCGATTGCTTGTTTGACACTCGTAGAACACACAGCGGTGTTTACGGGCCGATACGTAGCCACGATTGGTGCCGGGGTAGCACATGCGTATTTCCGCAGTACATGACTATTGCTGTGTAACGTTGCCGACGTATCGTTTTGCAATTAACATATCGGTGTCATACATACGGTCATGGTTTGTACATACGTCCTTTGCATTTCATGTTGGCTATAGTCCTGTGGTACATTCTGGGACATTTTCGCTTTGTATCGTTTTACGTCGCCACGCGCCTAGCCAGGGAGGGGCTCTCAGTACTACTTTGGGGGTACTGCTGTACATATGCCTGTGGTTCCTATACTGTATGCCTACTCATGTTATTCCACTCCGCCTGTCACATGTCACCTACATACACATTTTACAGTGGCACACACATTACACTCGCACAGCGGAACACACGACACCCTCACCGCACACATACACATACTGCCGCTGTCACAGGGACGGTTGCACACAGTACCTGCGTTGCCCGCATCACCGGCGGCGGTGTCTACCTCCACCCTCATATCCTCATAATATTACCCGCACATGTACTGTTACTGTACCGTGGCCTGGCGATCATCCTGACTCGCGAATATGCATTTAGGTAGGTTGACCTTTCCATGGGTGGCGTTCCCTGTTCTGTCAACCCTCCCAGATACTCAGGTTGTCGTTCACTATGTTTACTATGTACAGATATCGCGTCTTACTTCTCTGTCACCTTGCATCCCTCTGATTCCCTGTCTTACCTGTTGTACTTTATATATGTGTATGTGTACATATATTTCTATGTGTGTAATGATATCTATCTCCATATCTGTGTATGCACATATGTACATATGTATACACCTTGCGGCAAACGTGGCAGCATACAGCAACGCCGTCTGCTGTAGGACCCACGTACGGTTAAGGTGTTGGCGTTCCATGCTCCGCTGGCTGTTGAGTGTGCAGTGTTTGGGTGCTACCTATGTTGGAGTCACACATGGGACCACCCATACGGTACACATTATGGGTGGCCATGTTTGTGTGCCGTCCATTTCACTGTGTGTGCAGGTAGGGAGGTGTCAGTCCATGGGGCCTACGCTGTCAGAGTATGTGCTATACGTTCCCTCTTTGCCAGGGCATAGGCATATTGGGTATGCCTCCGTCTGCCTACTGGGGCTGGCACAGTGTGTTCATGGTGCTGAACCCTCTGTGCCTGTGCTTGCCTTGGCAGTTGTGGTGGGCTTTGTGGCCCTTCACCATTATGTCCCTGCAGCAGCTGTTTCCGCAGGATCATATTATGTAGCATGGCACATACTATGAATATGTGGGCACATGTGCCTGGAGAGTACTGCAGGGCTCCACCGGATGTATCCAAGCACCGGAACCATGATTTAAGCATCCCAAACACACGCTCTATGATTATTCTGGTTTGTGCGTGTGCCTCATTATGGCGTTCTTGCATGTGTGTGTGTGCATTTCTGATGGGTGTCATCATCCACGGCTCCAGTGCATAGCCAGCATCCGCCACAAGGTGGCCTTGTGTGATGTCCCCCCTAGCGAATACCTGATACAGCTGTGAGGCATGCCAGATATGGGAGTCGTGGTAGCTTCCAGGGCTGCCAGCACACACATCCATGATAATGCCCTGTGCATTGCACACGACCTGGCAATTGATGGAGGGGAATCCCTTGCGGTTTATGTAGCGTCTACCCTGCTCCCCAGGTGGTGACTTGATTTGTATGTGCGTACAGTCTATCGCACCCAGTACCTCCGGGTATTGTGCCACACGGTGGAAGTGGCGCATATTGCTAGCCAACTCCTCCTGAGATCTGGGGAAGTATATATACTCATGGGCATGTCATAACATGGCATCCAGAAACTGGTGTAGTACCCTGGATGCTGATGCCTGTGAGATGCCCATTATATCCCCGGTTGGCAGTATTCGCAAGCTTACATATACCTTTGTGTCCACTGGGATGGGCTCCCCTCTGTTGTTTCTTGTTCTCAGGCGTGGCCGGCACAGCTCCGCTATTTGCTGTAACATGTCCCTGTCCACCCTGTAACGCTCTAGTATCTCCAGGTCTTAAAGCCCCTGGTAGGTTACCCTTGGTCTGAACACTTTCCTTCTCCTCTGAGGCCTACGGTAGTTGTCGGCACCCTCCTCCGCAACTCCGTCTGTCTCTGACACATGCTGATGTATCACGGCCACGGCGGCACCCAACATATACATTTTAAAAGTTCCCCGTGTGTTTACACCTAAAGTGCGGCGTTTGGGAATACGCGCTGTGTGCATTCACACTTTATACTGTTGTGCTGTACACCCGGTGATGTCATTGGGTGTGTCTGTGCGGCCGTATCTGTGGATTATCTTCCGTGTTTTACCGTTGGCACTGCAACGCTGTTGCCTTTGGTGTTACATTACACTTGCCTGCATTGGTTTAGCTTTAGACCTTACCTTACTGTTTCTGCACGTTGCACCTACTATTTCCTGGATTGCATCCTGCAGAGCCCTGTCATGTGTCGTTTCTGGGACATGGCATATCATGCATTTTGTCTGCCGCCGTCGTTAGACTACCTCTCTACTTGGCTGTGCTGTATCGGTTCGTCACTCTTTGCAATTCTGCTACATCCCCTACTTTCTTTGCATTCATATGCCTCCCCTATCCCGTTTTGCGGGTTTCTGCATGCAGAGTTATCAGCTACCACCAATTGCCCTTTGTGGGTTGATTGGTGTTGATTGCTCATTACGACTCCAATTACACTGCTTCCGCATTTCCTCATATTCTCCGCATCACCTTCCTGTATCCGTTGTTGTTGACGGGGCGGCTGTCACATGACTGGGTTAGGGGAACGTAGTCATCCTCATGCACATGCATCTCTGCGCGCATTGTGTGCTCTCAGCGCAACTATTTCCCCACACGCCGGTCCTGCTGCTGTGATGTGCATTGTACAGCCCATGTTTGCTGGGCTCCAATGTGCTTCCTCCTACAGTGGCACACCCCTCTGCGGTTGACATGTATTCCCTCTGGGCCACTCCTCGGTGTATTACCGCTGCGCCGTTTGGTGCAGCCTTACGCCGGCGGGGGTTTTGCGATTCAGTATTATCTGCCTCATTTGCATGGCATTGACTACTAATACATAGTTACAGCGCCGAACACTGCCGCCACTCCTTGGCAACCCTTGCGCCGTGGTTGTGGCTTTCCATGCATACTGTGGTGTATTGTGGCTGTGAAGCTGATGTGTATTATACTGCTCTTTTATGACATTGTCATATTATCTCATTGTTTCGCACCTTCCGCGGACATGTCCTGGGGTTCTGCTGTGGTTTCTGTGGACATACCATTTATGTCATTATTTACATTTGTGCATGTTTTCTTTTGACATTCTCGGTGTCTTTCACCATTGGCATATTGCAACGGTATGATACCTGACGTTGATGGCCTTCCGTTACTCCTATGTCATGTTTGGATATATGTAAACTGTTTTTTTTGGTTTACATTGCCGTGCCCTTATGCTACGCCTGCGCCACTTCGTGGATCACTATATGCCTTCATTTGCATGGTGCAACACCGCACATGGGGTATTTAACATACCTACGCCAGAGGCGGCGCAACTCAGGCGCATGCCGGTAGTGCACGTGGAATTGGATCGTACCTGAATCACTCGGCGGCCATATCTGGCATTGTGGTGCCTACGCTATGCGTGTGCCTGGTGCAAGGTTCATGAATCCAGGGGTATATTTTATATAGCTTATATCATGGACAGAAGTAGGTTAAAAAATAAAGAGGATAGCTGGGTGCACAAGTCCCAGGATAAAAACTGCCCAATCTTGGTAGGTGCACTGGTATCAGGACTAGAAAAAAATGACAGTGTAGAATCCTCAAGTACAGTGGGGTTAGGCCAAGCCCAGGGGGAGGACTGCCCCCCCCCCCCGTTGTAGAAGGAAGTAGCAGTCAACAAAAATCACAAAACTAATAGACCAAAAAAAAAAAAAAGAGCCAAGCAGATGACAGAGTGGACAACTGAGGATAAGAAAGAAATTATGTATTGTTACTATTATGCAAGAAGCCCAGAATTTCCAGACAGAAGATATACAAAGATATTAAGAGAGAAATTAGAGGAAAGACAAATACTTCCAAAAGAAAAACTGTCAGAAGCTCCAAATAAAACTTTGTGTTCATTAATACAACAGATCCATGAAAAACACTATATAGACCAAGAACCTTGTGCTGTTTGAAAAAAGAAGCAGCTGAGGAAGTGTGAAAATTTAAAGAGCAAAATTTAGAGACATTTGAATGGTATAAAAAATAAATATGTGCATGGGAAAGAGAGAGGTCTGATATGGTGCAATATTTATGCAAAGGAGAAAGCCAAATTAACACAAAAAAGGCAGCCCTAAAGATATTTGAAGAGAACTATAGGCAAAGGTATCCAGATATGGACAATTTCATGATACAAACATAAGATCACAAAGAGGGAATGTAGAACAGAAGATTAGTCAAGTAGAAGTTAAAAACATAGAAGTTGAAGTTGTGCAATATTTGCGAAGTGAAGGATTCGGTGTAGAAAGTCTAACACAAGTCATATCACAGCATGATGGAACAACTAGTCCCCAAAGTAAGGAGAAACAAGAGGAGCAGGAGACATCTGAAGAAGAAATATGGACATGGGAAAGAAAAGAGATTTAATGTGGTGTGATAAAACAACAACTGAAGGAACTCAGAGTGTAAAACAACTAGTAAACAAAAAGGCACTAAGGTAACATAACAGGTAACCTCACAAAACCTTTATTAATCCACAATTTGATGAATGAAGAAATAGAAAAACAGCAACTTGAACTGACTAAGCGCTTTCACCCTCATGGGCATCTTCAGAGTCAGTTAACTTCAGTAAAAACAACCTTTAAATACAGCTATTAATTAGTGCTTGATTAATCAATGATGAAAAAGCAGGAGGGTAGTTAAATTAAACAATTATCCCCTAAAGTTCCTGTTCACCAAATCTTAAAGTCCTGCTCAACAATACCTTGTTTGCTAGAATCTCAAGTAAGTAAGTAATAGCTACCCAGAATAAATAAATAAACCAAAATAAAGCATCATAAAAAGCAGTGTGTGCAGCAATAAACATTCCATATAAAACAAAAAACATATCTGTTAAAATATTTAAATTTACATAGTTTTATATTATATACAAGCTGCCTTGTATCTTAAAATACATGCTAGGGATAGTGCATCATTGATACCAGGAGCATTGCTGGCATCAAGTCTCAGTTGCCAAAGACATTTCCTTATTTCCAACATGGTTTTAAAGTCCTCCCCAAAATCCTTTGTATATAGCCTGTCAATAACAAAAAAAATAAACTTTTTAAAGTTTGAACAATGATTCGTGTGTACATACAATGAATTAGTGGTTTTCTTGTTTTTTATGTCCCTGTAATGTTCTAATATTCTTTGTCTCAACTTCCTGGTAGTCATACCTATATAGAACGCTGGGCAAGATAAACAAGTGGCAGCATAAATGACCATACTTGTGTTACAGTTGCAGTAACCAGGGCTCTTCAAAGTTCTCTTAAAATTACCTAGACAAACATAGGGACCGTCATTAATAAATTTACAGGCCTTGCAATTGCCACATTTGGCCATAGTAGCTGGTCTTTGTCCAAAGGATCTAGGGCTCTTCTCTAGTAGGTCTTTTAAATTTGAACCTCTACTATTAATAAAAGTGGGATATTTACCAAGTATGTTGTGTAAGTCTGCAGGGATGAGGCTTTTCCAAGCACCGTAAATAACATCTTTAACTTCATGTGCTAACCTATTGTGTTGTAATACCATTCCTGTTGGCGTATTGTTTCTATCAGGCACATCTTTATGGTTGGTGAATTGGAACAAAGTTAGTAGACCTTCTTCTAAATATTTCATGTTGAAGCGACAAAAGTATATCAATGGGATAACCTCTTTGAACAATTAAGTCCTTCAATATGTCCAGTTCAATTTTAAGGACATCACCCTCACTAATAATATGAGACAACCTGATCATTTGGCCCTTAACAACATTTCTCTTAACATAGGCAGGGTGACAACTACTATAATGTAGAAATGAATTGCTGTAAGTTTTCTTTCTGTATAATCTTGATTCTATTTTACCATTTTTAGTATATAATTGTAAATCCAGATAATCAATACTCATCTTGCCAACCTTGTGTGTAAATTTTAAGAATGTTGTCGTGTTGTTCAAATATAAAATAAATTCTTCCAGTTTGTCAAGTGTGCCCTTCCAAAAAAGCAAAATATCATCCACAAATCTAAAATAGATAGGCATCTTAGCCTTATAATCAGATGTCAACACAAACTGGTCTTCCCATTCTGCTAAAACAAGGTTGGCATAAATGGGTGCACATTTAGCACCCATAGCCACCCCTGTGGACTGTCTGTAATACTCATCCTCAAAACCTACAAAATTGTTCTCCACTACCATTTGCAACAGATCCACCAATAGGTCCTTCTTGGTCCGGTGCAAGTTGGTTTGTCCAAGCTCTTCCTAAACCAGTTGAGCCCACAATCATGGGGGATCACTGAAAATAAATTGATAACACCAATAGTGACCAACAAAAAATCCCCCAGATCATCATGAGACAAAGTTCTGAGGCAGTCCAAACAGTGCCACAAATCGTTTAAGATATATGGCAACCTTTCCAGGATGTCATTGGTCATAATGTCTATGTAGGAAGTTAGAGGTTCAGTTTTTGATCGTCTGGCTGCAACTATGGGTCTAAAAGGTGGGTTAACTAAATTTTATGAATTTTGGGTATGCCAAAAATGGTGGGCATGACCGGGTGTTCTACCGATAAATATTTATATTCCTCAGCATCTATTATACCTTCACATAGCAACTCATAAAGCATTCAGTCTATTTTGGTGTACGCCTTCTGGACATCAAATTTAGAAGCTAACTCATATGTGTCAGAGTCGTTTAGAATGTTCTGCATCTGCGTTAAATAATCAGTGTTGGTCATAATAACCACTCCTCCACCTTTGTCCGGTTTCATATCCCTATAGTCCTTGTTAACAGAAAGTTCCTTTAAGCAAAATAATTCTGCAGATGTTATGTTGTTGTCACATGTTATCTGTCTATTGTCAAGAAGTTGCCTAATTTGTGTTGTACATAAACGTTCAAACGCCAACACAGCAGGATGGTGTGGGCGTATAAATGTTGGTGGATCTGTTGCAAATGGTAGTGGAGAACAATTTATGATTATAAGGCTAAGATGCCTAACTATTTTAGATTTTTGGATGATATTTAGCTTTTTTGGAAGGGCACACTTGACGAACTGGAAGAATTTATTTTATTGTTTTACTTTTAGTTTCTTTTTTCTTGAATTTTTAGTAGGTCTTTGATTAGCGGAAGTTAGCAAACATTTTTATTGCATTCTTTGCCAGCAAATTGAAAACTATTATGCTGTAAACAGGCAGCTTGAACGTCAGAGTTCTGGCTTTCACACAGTGCAGAATGCAGAGCTTCTGCCTAGGCATTTTGCAAATACAAGTCTGTTCCGTAGCTTTAACATTCATGGAACACAGAATTGAAATAAGTGGAAAGTTCCATTTCTCTCTCTCTCTCTCTCTATGGAATTTAAATTTAGCTGTTCTGTTTGCATGAGAGATAGTGTGAGTGTGTGTTAATGTGTGAAAGTAGATGCGTGTACATATGTGTTGCTGATATGGTGAAAGTCTGTAGCAAATATCTCTCAGCAGGCATCCAGGGAATATTGTCTGGACCAATGTAACTGGAATCCATGGTACGATTCTCGGCTGGGGTGCCATCTTTGTGAAGTCCGCCTGCCCTTCTGTGTTCGTATGGGTTCCCTCCTGGTGCTCCGGGTTCCTTCCATATTCTCAAGACATGCTGTAGATGTAGCGGACATTCTAAATTGGCCCTAGGTGTGCATGTGTGTGTGTGTGTGTGTGTGTGTGTGTGTGTGTGTGTGTGTGTGTGTGTGTGTGTGTGTGTGTGTGTGTGTGTGTGTGTGTGTAATGTAAACTTAGTGGTTCCGTTTGGCTGTGTATGAGAGAGAAAAGTGCATGTCTGTGTTGTATGAGAGAGTAGAGTAGGACTGTGGAATTTAAATTAGTTGTTAGTCGCTCTATGAAAGAGAAGGTGTGTGCCTGTGTGTTGCTATGTGAGAGAGTAGTTGTGTGTGTGTGTGTGTGTGTGTGTGTGTGTGTGTGTGTGTGTGTGTGTGTGTGTGTGTGTGTGTGTGTGTGTGTGTGTGTGTGTAGCATACCTTTACAAGTGCCTGGATTTAGCATTATAGTTTTTGTCTGTTTCTCATAAAGTTTGTGGATTTCTGGCAAGTCAGGGAGGACTGTAGTCACAAACTTATATGTATATGAGTTTTAAACTTTGCATCCTCCACAAAATACATGCTAATACAAATACTGTTATTTTAACTTTCTAAGTTACAAAGAGCACTACTTCAAACTGTACTTCACACTGTCCCTATTTTTAGCCATTGCATCCGTGTTATTTTAGGCTTTGTGCAGATTTTTTGCACTAAGAGGTTAAGAAGTATCCATACCTTTCAGCTGTACAGATGTTTGCAGAATGTCCAAATTCTTGCCTCATATTTTAGCCTGTTCCTCATAAAATGTGTGGTTTTCTGGAAAATCCCTAAAGACTGAAATAAATAAATGTCATACATTTGAGTTTCAGTCTTCATTTCCTTTAGACTATGCCTGCTAAGATAAATGCTGTTATTCTAGCAACTCTTTAAGTCTATAAGAGCAATATCCTTTAGGAGCCCTTGCCACCCCCCTCCAATATTTTAGGCTTTGACAAGCTCTCTTGTGCTAAGAAGTTGAGCGGTATGGAGGCATTGTATGTAATGCCCTAGATGCCAATTATTTGGTGCATTTTAAGGTGAGGTAGTGGTTCTGCATTCCCGAGTGTGTCTTCCTTTGCTTAAGATGCCTAGTGACTATGAACTTGTTGTTTTCTCAGTCATTCCCTATTGTAGTATTACCAGCTTACCAGTGTTTTTATGTAACAGGCAATTAATTCTTAAAGGGCAGCAAGCACTGAATTTGTAGATGAAACACTGAAATATAAAGTTGCTTGCCAGTAACAGCCTCTTCATTAGTTACGAATCTCTTTAATGTGGAATTATTCAGATGAAATTTACTTCTGCAGAGATTGTGCTTACTGACTTATACTGATGGATTCTAATGATAGAAGTCTTGAGTGGCCTTTTATGGTTAAAATATTCTGAAATGGTCAGTTATTTCATTATTGGGAAATGCATTGTTCCATTGCTTACTGGAAAAATGTTCAAAACTACAAATTTAAAGCACAAAGCTACAAATTCAAAACACACACTAACAAATGGTGCCTTATTGTACAGGGAATTTGAAAGCAGTGTTAGTACCATAGTTGCCTTTGGTGCAGAAGACTGTGGATTCTACTACCACACCATGTAGATGGAGTGCTGATATTGCAGTGCCCATATGATTGCATTATAAGGGGGGGGGGGGTAGCAGTTTTACACTCCTGAGTGTGTCTCCTTTGTATGAGATATCTAGTAACTATGAACTTCTCAGTTTTAGTCATTTCCTTTTGCAATATTGCCAGTTTATCACATTTTTAATTGTAATAAAGGCAATTCTTCAAGGGCAACTTACAATGAATTTGTAGATGAAGCATTGAGGTGTAAAGTTGTTTGCCAGTAGCAACCTCTTCATTAGTTGCATGTTTCTTTAATGTGGAATTATTCAAATGATTTTACTTCTGCAAGATTGTGCGTTGAGTGATATTGGTGGATTGTAATGACAGACGTCTACCCTTTTATGGTTGAAATTTTCTGAACTGAATAGTGTTGTCATTATTGATTTTATACATAATTTCATTTTTTATTAAAAGAATGTTAAACTGCAATTTAACACACTTTCTAACAAGTGGCAGTAGTATTATACAAGGAATATAATTTACTATAATCAGGAAGGTGAATCAAAGAATGAATACATGCATGCACGGCCCTAAAAATGTGTGCAAGGAGTCTATTTTGAAAACAGCCCAAAGATAAACTTAATGTCCAGATGCATTTTCTATGAATGTGGGTTTTCATGCCATTTCAATGGCAGAGAAGTTTAATGCTTATGCTAAGTCTGTTTTCATTGCGAGATTGTATTGTTTAGCAAATGGCTATCTGTGTTTGTGCTATTCTTACTTAAGCTACTGTACAGAGGGAGGAGAGAGGTTGCTATTTTACTTTCACTGAGCTGTAAGACTCACTCGCCTACCCCAAAGTAAATTAAACTGTAAGTTAAGCAACCCTTTGAAACAAGGCACATGGTCTTCTATTTTTTGAGGACATGACGTTTATAGTAAAATATGTGTGAAGGAGCAACAGATAAAGCAGGTTTATTAAAGGAAAATTCCACCGTCCTTCACTTGCAGTTTAACTACATTATAAGATATATTTTTTTCTATGCATTTAAATAATTGAAGGAAAAGACTGAAGTGGCCTTCTTGGAGAGTGGCCTACCTGTGGGTGTGGCTTATAGGGGTGCGCATTAGTATGGAGTGGGTGGGGCTTAAGGGGCGCTGGAGTACTACTTCACCTATGGTGCCATTTCAGCTAAGGCCGGCCCTGGGTGTGAGTTACAGTGAGATAATGGTCTTGCTCAGGGACAGTATATTAAATGAGGGACACGGTACAGTGGATCTTGTAGGCTAGAACAGCAAAAGCTTTGCTTTATTATGATTTAGAATTAGTCAGGAATTAGTAAGCCATGCTTCGACTGAAGAAAAAGAATCTTGCGTTAGTGATTGAAGTTCTTTTAAGGAAGAAGCATCACATAGTGTGGAATCATCTGCGTATTGGATGACATCAGCATGTATTGTAGAAGTATGGAGATTGTTAGTAAACAGAGAGAACAGAAGGGGTCCTAGGATGGAACCTTTGTATTTAAAAGGATAATCAATTTCGTATTACAAAAGTTGTTATGTAATAGCAATAATCACTCCTGTGAGCCAAGTATATTAACCATGGATAAAACTGGCCTTACCTCCACCCAGACATGGAGTATTTCTAAAATAAATCATCATACCAGATAGTATATATTCCTACTTTCCTTAACAATGTGATAACCTCTATTATTGTTAGCATATCACAAGAACTAACTCATGGAAGACCATTTTAATGTAGAAATAATTCATTCATTTCATTAATGAAATACACTAATTTTAGGCCGTTCGGAAATAAAATTAACTTTTCAACCTAAATACAGTGGAGCGCTTCACACCCATACCCCCCCCCCCAACTAAATATACCAGTTCTGAGATCATTCTACATTGGGGAAAGGGCAAATCCCCAATAATGGCCAAGTGAATTCTTCCCGAGGAAAGAATTTGCTTATATGGCCGTTCGCGATTTTTAAACTTCAACGCTTAGGTGTCGATCATTGAGCATTCAACAACCTAAGCTGTCAAAAACATAATATAGACCCTATAAGAGGTTTGGCAGTAAATAGTCTAAGGCTATTTTTTTATGATGTCAGGAGGACACATTTGTAATGTTTTTTGACATCATTTTGAACATGTTAGCTGTATTTCAGCTTATCATGTATTATGACCTGTGGACGGCTGCGGTGGTGCACCATTAGCATTGTCACGTCACAGCAAGAGGTTCTCAGGTTCGATCCTTGGCTGGGGTGCCTTCTGTGTGGAGTCTACATGTCCTCCCTGTGGTCGTGTGGGTTTCCTCCAGGTGCAGCAGGATTGGGAGTGTTGCTATCTTTCAGGAGAGAAGGTGTAGTAGTGTGTAAGAAATAATAATTAAATCTGCTAGCAGTGTTTTTAGCTAACTCGGTAGGGAGCAGATATGGTTTGGAAGTTTTGCCATGGTATAGGAGGTTGTTTAAGTGTTTTCAGAAACTTTTAGGCTACTTTGGTGAGTTTTGTGTAGTTTCTATAGATTGTGGCAGTGGATTCTCTTGTTAGAGATTATGTGATTAAGTGAAACTTATGTCGAAGGCCTTGGCGAGGTCCAGATAGGCTGTGTGGGCCACCTTACCCTCGTCCACAGGTCTGGAGACTAATTCGAAGAAGTCAGTCAGTTTGAGGAGACAAGATCGGTCCTTCACAAACCCAAACTGGGTGGGGTCTAGTATTTGAAGGTTGCCAATGCCTTTCTTTATAAGTTCAATGATAATGTGTTCCATGCCCTTGCAGATCAGGCTCATCAGACTGATGGGACGGTAGTTCCTGGGATCCGAGGTGGATTCCCCCTTGTGGAGTAGGATAACTGCAGCTGTGCACCACTCAGTGGGCATGAAGCCTGAGGTGAGGCTATAATTAAACATGACACTTAGGTGAGGTGCCAGTTCATTTTGTATTTCATGTAGTACACAGCCCGAGATGTCATCTGGTCCCATGGATGCTGTATTCTTAGTTTTTAAGAGTG
Organism: Protopterus annectens; assembly: GCF_019279795.1. NCBI lineage: Eukaryota > Metazoa > Chordata > Ceratodontiformes > Protopteridae > Protopterus > Protopterus annectens. Next base: position 1,152,772,322 of record NC_056730.1, read on the forward strand.
CGGTTTCTACCTGTGTGGCCATGATTACCTGAATTTGGCAATCTTTTGGCATTGAGATGGGCCCTTTAGGGGGTGGGGGGGTGAAGTTGGCCCTAAATCAATCTGGCATGATATTCGCAATATCCTTGGGATCAGTATATTTAATGCCATTCTGTTGTAGCTCAGTGCAGATCTGAGCATTACAATTTAGATTCCTGGCATAACTATAGAATGCCTTGAGGTTGTCTTTGGAGTTTTGGGCAATTTTATTTTTGTAACTAGCTTGTGAGGATTTTATGAGGGATCTCAGCTTCTTACTGGGGCTGGTAAGGGAGTTTTTTGCATCCTGGGATTTTCCTCTTAGTGATTTTGTCAGGTGCATAATTTCTTCTAGGTTTTGTAGGGAATGGACATTTTTCAGGGAGGTAAATCATATCATGAGCTACTTTTAAGTAAGAGTCTTAAGTTTTCACCAGTTTAATTGCTTTAGAGAGTCGAGTTCCTGGTGGAAGACTGGCAGCAAACTTTGGTACTTTGTTGTGGCATTGTTGTACTTTAAATCTAAAAGTAAACAGGAAACCCAGTATTGATGTAACCACTAATCCAAAGCAAAAGAACCAAACACCAACACCAACAGCCTAACAACCTCTGATGTAAAAGACATCATCAGAACCATAAGACATGTTGTAAATAAGTATATATTTCAATGTCATGAAAACTTATATATGCTTTTCTTTTGGAAAATAAATAGAAATACTTTGAGAAAAAAGAACCATAAGAAGAAAGTGCCAAACCATGACTGTTTTTATCTCCAAGTTTTTGTTTTGTTACTAAAGTTCTGACTTTGTTAGGCTGCTACTGTTATTATTGTACTTTAGTTAATTGAGAAAATTGTGGATTGGTGAATATGGCAGAAGTGTATAAGAAGGGTCTATATTATTTCTTCGACAGCTAAGGTTGTCGAATGCTTAATGATCTACACCTAAGCGTCAAAGTTTCAAAATCGCAAAGGACATATACGCAAATTCTTTCCTCAGGAAAGAATTTGCTAGGCTGCCCAGAAATAAAATTAACTTTTCAGCCTAAATATAGTGGAGGGCTTCACCCCTCACCCCCTTAACTAAATATACCGGCTCTGAGATTGCTCTACATTGGAGAAAGGGAAAATCCCCAATAACGGCCAAGTGAATTCTTTCCCGAGGAAAGAATTTGCTTATATGGCTGTTCACGATTTTGAAACTTCAACGCTTAGGTGTCGATCATTGAACATTCGACAACCTAAGCTGTCAAGGAAATAATATAGACCCTATAAGAGGTTTGGCAGTAAACAGTCTAAGGCTATTTTTTATGATGTCAGGAGGACATATTTTTAATTTTTTTTTATCATCATTTTGAACATGTTAGCTGTATTTCAGCTTATCATGTATTATGACCCATGGGTGGCTGTGGTGGTGCAGCAGTTAGTGTTGTCACCTCACAGCAAGAGGTTATCCGGTTCTATCCTTGGCTGGGGTGCCTCCTTTGCAGAGGTTCTCCGGTTCTATCCTTGGCTGGGGTGCCTCCTTTGCAGAGGTTCTCCGGTTCTATCCTTGGCTGGGGTGCCTCCTGTGCAGAGGCTATATGTCCTCCCTGTGGTCGTGTGGGTTTCCTCCCACATCCCAAAGACATGCTGTAGGTAGATTGGACACTCTAAATTGGCCCTAGGCATGTGTGTGTGTGTGTGTGTGTGTGTGTGTGTGTGTGTGTGTGTGTGTGTGTGTGTGTGTGTGTGTGTGTGTGTGCCTCCTGTGGAAGGTTGGGCGATGGGCTGGCAACTTGACATGCTAAAACTCCACTACCAATCATGAGTGGACAGGTGATCCGTTGTGACAACCCTTAACCGGGAAAAGCTGAAAGAAGAAGAAGAAGATGTATTATAACCCATAGGAGCTTTGTCTAAGGGACAGTGTCAATTGTAGTATTGTCATATGATGTGATAATGATTTTTTATTTGAATATAATTTTGATGTGAATTGTATTGTTAGCTTTCGTATGGGTGAGTACTAGGTGTGAATTATATAGCCATGCTTCAATGTTAGAGAAAGACTTGTGTCAGTTTTTCTAGTTCTGGGAGGATAGAGACCAAGAAGATGAGTGTTGAGTCATCATCACATTGAATAACGGTGACTAGTTTATTCGCTGAGAGTAGGTCATTTATAAATATAATAAACAGTAGTCATCCCAGCATGGATCCTTGTGGATACCTACAGAAACTGGAAGGAAGGTAGATTATTCATTTTGTCATTTAACAGATTGTGAACTATCAGATACGTATCTGTGAAACCATGTAATGGAAGATTTAGAGAGGCCTCGGTTGGACAGATTATCTAGGAGTTTTTGGTGTGAGATGATATCAAATGCCTTTGATAGGTCCAGGACCATAGAAGATGCCATTTTAACTCCATTTCTGTTGTAATTTATGGTATTTTGATATCGAAGTACAGCTGTGTTTGTGCTGTGGGAGGATCAGAAGATGCTGGGTAAGGGGACAGGAGTATGGAGTTCAGAAAGTAAAGTAAGAATTAATGCACTTTTGACAGATGGTGGCTGGATGGTAAATGGAACAACAGAATTACTTCTCCTGTGTAATGGAATGATATAAGATTGTTTCCAGATAGATGGGATGGAATCTATTAATGACAATGGACAGTGGGCATGCAAGAGCATCAGCAAACATCCAATGGTACTTTCTGTTAGAAAGTTGCCAACTGCTATGGTAGTTGGTTTGTGTTTAAGCAGGTGTTTTCTGATTGTAGAAATTGGGGTAGTTCTTACAGTGAAGGTAGGATTTTTTTTTTTTTTTTTTGGTGCAGCAGGATTGGGAGAGTTGCTGTCTTTCAGGAGAGAAGGTGTAATCTGTAAGAAATAATAATTAAATCTGCTAGCAGTGTTTTTAGCTAACTCGGTAGGGAGCAGATATGGTTTGGAAGTTTTGCCATGGTATAGGAGGTTGTTTAAATGTTTTCAGAAAATTTTAGGCTGCTTTGGTGAGTTTTGTGTAGTTTCTGTAGATTGTGGCAGGGGATTCTCTTGTTAGATATTATGTGATTAAGTGAAATTTTTCAAAGTCTAGCATTTTGCAAGTATTTAGGAGTTTAATGTCTGAGCCATGGTTTCCATGCTTTGTCCCGTTCCCTTATTAGTTGTTTAGTATTTAGTGTTAGCCAAGTGGCAGGTGTGGCCTTAACTACTTTCTTTCTCAGCAGGGCTTGGTTATTTAGAATGCTGAGAAATATGTTTTTGCATTGTAGTACGGCCTCTTCTAAAGGTAGAGTTTTTATAATATTCCACTTGCAGAATTTTAATGTGGAAATGAAGATGACTTTTTTTGAAAGAGGATAGATGGAGGGTGGGTTAAAATGAAGACGTGTGGGACTATGGCTTGTAACACGTAGCATATGTGGGAAGATGGTCACTTAAGGTATCAGCAAGGTTGTCAGCGCTGGTAATGTTACTAGGGTTGGAGGTGGGAATCCAGTCTAGCAATGATTTTTTTTATTACTGTTTGTTAAATACAGTTGTAGAGTTAATTAGTTGTGTGAAGCCATATAACTTCTTTATACTGGGTGAATATGAAGGATAGTTGGAGGTTGAATGGTACCAGTCAATGTGTAAGTCTCCTAAAATGTTGCTGTCTCATGTGGGATCTTTGTATTTACCCACAATAAGCTGTTTTCAGTAGAGGAAATCCTTTTGCCTGGGGGATATATAATCGAATGATGCAGTTATGTTCATTAAGTCTTAAGAGGTTTATGAGTATTTCAGCATTACAGAATTGAGGAACTTTGTGGGGGTATGGAGAGACAGAGATACATGGTGTTTTGGTGAAAGATGGTGACACCTCCAGCTCTTTTATCTCTCCTATCAGTTCAAATTACTCCATATCCATGGAGGAGAAATTCTTCATTTTGGATATTAGACTTTAGCCATGTGTTTTTTTAACAAGATTATCTGGAGAGAATTGGGTAATACAGGAGTGTAGTTCTAGCTCTCTGTTAACTATTTAAGCAATAACCCATGCCTGGGTGTGGGTAATGCTGGATTTACCCATGGTTGGTGTGGTTTGGTCATGAGGGCGAAGCCCGAGTGGACAAAGACAACTGTGGGTAAATCCAGCATTACCCACACCCAGAAGTGGGTTATTGCTATTATACAATGACATTATTTAAGAAAAAAACTTACTTTTCTTAAATAATGACATTGTATAATGCCTCCCTGCTGCCCTTCCACAGCTGTCCAGTATTCTGCAGCAGTTCTGATGTACTGCGTATGCTTAGGCAGTACATCAGAGCTGTGTGTGGAATCAACAAAGAAAGGAATATCTCCATTGCTTTTTAAAAGGTGTCTCCCTATGTTAAAAGATTTTAACATAGCAAGATAGATTTAAAAAAAGCAACTGAGATCTTCCTTTCTCAGTTGCTTTTTTTAAAGCTGTCTCACTATGTTAAATGAGTTTAACATAGTGAGACAGCTTTAAAAAAAGCAACGGAGAAAGGAAGATCTCCGTTGATTTTTTTTAAAGATATCTCACTATGTTAAACCTGTTTAACATAGTGAGATTACAACAATGGAGCTCTTCCGTTCTCCGTTGCTTTCTAACACAAAAAAACTTATACAAATGGAAAAAGTCCGGGCGACCCAGACCTTTTTCCATTAGTATAAGTCTGATTTACAATGGGCACACTGACCAATCAGTGTGCATGTTTTGGAATATTAATGAGGGGTCATTGTGTAATATAGTGACCAAACCACGCCAACTGTGGGTAAATCCAGCATTACCCGCACTCAGCCATGGGTTATTGCTATTATACAATGGTGTTAGTTTGTTTTGTGTTATCTTTGTGTTGTTGTTGTTTAGGTTTATGTTTGCTTTGCTTTGTATTCTTCCACTTTTTGTGAGATAAAAGAGTCCACACTTTCAGTTTGTGTTTATTGTTTATTTCTGTTTTAATTTAAATGCAAGTTATTACTAATTTTTCAAGAAATGTTAGGAAATAATTATATAAATAGATATAGTTTTAAATCTTTTGGTATGTCTTCATAGTTTTAAAGCTTTTGGTATGTCTTCATGTTGTAGTTTCTTTCATATTTCTATATTGGTTCTGACTTGATGGTTGTCTATGCTCATATGTTGGCTTCAGTTCTTCTTAGTGTAGTACCTGTAATGAGAAATTGTGTTTATAGTTAGTTTTATGTTTATATATTTGATCCTACCTATCTGTCTCTCTCTTATATATATATATATATATATATATATATATATATATATATATATATATCTGTCTCTCTCTCTCTATATATATATATATATATATATATATATATATATATATATATATATATATATGCCCCCGAATTCTCAAAAGCTTGCACGGCGTGCATGATTAGTGTAAGATTAAATTTTGCCAATATGGCTGCCGAGCGATCCACATATGTGCACGTCTGATGTGCGTGAGCACTGTAGCACTGGTGCTGCATGTCCACAGCCCCCATATGCAAATCACCTCATTTGCAGGTGAAAACCATGTAAATGAGGTAAATCTGCCATCCAGGAAACAGGAATCAGGGTAAGCAGGACTAGCATAATATGCAGAAATGTACTCAGTAACCGAGTACTGTACTGCAAACTCCAAAACGGAGCTATGACAGCTCCAAATAAAGGCTGCATATCATGGAGGAAGCATGCCAATGGCCAAGTAGAAGGCCATTGGCACTGCAAACAATGCCAAATGTACAAAATACAACTTTTATGATATGTCCACCGATCATGGCCATTGAAGCATAGAGCAGTGGCATGCAAACGGGACCGGCGGGGAAATAAGAAAATAAACCTAAAACAAACAGTCTAACTAAAATGAGTATTCTGCCATGCAAGTCAATGGCAGGCAAAAGACAAGCTGACCAGTGAGTAGTGGTTGCTAAGGGGGGAGGCACAATGTGACACATTTAACTATGCATTAACAGGCAATTCTATGCAAATGAGGGGATGGATGGTGAATCCCAGTTTTCCCCAGCATGTGAGGCAAGTCCCAACAGTGTATGATTATGAATAGCACAGTGCAAGACTAGGAGGTATGTGACATCATGTGTGGGAGTGTCAGGCATATTGTCAGTGGATAGGAGCCCTGCAGCTCGGGGTTGCATCCAGCTTAGCACAGCAAAGCCAGGAGGTGTGTCTAAACCTTTCCAGCACGTACGACAAAGTGTAAGCGGGTGTGCGTGCCACGCAAGGGGATCTACTGAAAGATAAAGGAAGTGAACCCAGGAAATAGCAGCAGTGTGCACATTGCAGTACACTGATTGCACAGCGCACCCCCGGAATGAATCAGAAGGGCAATGGGAAGGGAAAGCAGCAGTAGGACGTTAATCACGGGGTACTAGGTTTGCTGCCAAGTGAAATTAATTGGAACCAGCCAATTACACAGGCAGCAGACCAACCCAGCCCAGAACGCCACTATAAACTATGCAAACACCTATCCCTCCATTTTTTTCCCACATCCTACGCCACCAGTGTAAACAAGCAGGGAACTTTTAGCACTCACAACAGCAAAATGTTAGGGGCTGCAATAGCTATCATACAACCTGTGGAAGAGGCTGAGAGTGGCGAGGATGGGAATGCTGCTGACCAACCCACAGTGAGGAGACCAAGAAGAGTGTACAAACCCAGGGTGACCTACCAAGGGCTACATGAGCTGGAGATAGTGGAACACTATAGGGTGAACAGGGACCTCATACAGCAGATTGTTGAGCTGTGATGGCCATGCCTGACACACAGAACTAACAAAGGGAAACCCATCCCAGTGGAAATGGAGGTATGTGTAGGCCTAGGAATACTAGCTACAGGTACCTTACAAATGCAAACTGGGGATATGATGGGGATCTCTCAGGCATCTGCATCCAGGGTACTCCACCATTTCCTGAATGCCATGGCAGCACATGTCAATGAGCACATATATTTCCCCCTCACCCGTGAGGCATTGGCTAGCAGTATGCGTCTCTTCCACCAAATAGCAGAATATCCTGAGGTAGTGGGTGCAATAGACTGCACGCACATATGCATCAAAGCTCCACCCAGTAAGCAGCGTAGGGTCTACATCAACCACAAGGGCTTCCCCTCCATCAACTGCCAGGTCATGTGCGATGCCCAGGGCATACTACTGAATGTGCGTGCTGGCTGAACTGGAAGTTATCACGATTCCCACATCTGGCATCTGACGCAGCTGTACCAGAAATTTGCGAATAGGGACATCCCATGTGGTCATCTAGTGGGGGATGCTGGATACGCACTGGAGCCGTGGCTGATGACACCCATCAGAAATGCACACACACCCGAACAATAACTCCATAATGAGGCACACTTACAAACAAGAATCATAATAGAGCATGTGTTTGGGCTGCTCAAGTGACAGTTCCGGTGCCTTGACACATCCGCAGGAGCCTTGCAGTACTCACCAACTACATGTACCCAAATCATCCTTTTATGTGCCATGCTACACAATATGATCCTGTGGAAACAGCTGCGGCAGGAGCAGAAAGGGGCAGGGCCATATACCCCCCCCCACCAATGCCAAGGCCAGCACAGGCACAGAGTGACTTGGAGGAGGAACAACCTGAGCCTGCCCTAGTAGGCAGAAAGAGGCGTACCCAGTATTCCCTGGCCCTGGCAAAGAGGCAACGCATAGCACATACACTGACATGGGAGGGACCCAGGGAATAGCACCTCTCTCCGACTCTCACATACAGTAAAAGGGATAGCAAACATTACACTACCTGTGCTTAACCATGCGTAGGCAGTGTACTACATGCACCTGACATAGGCAGCCCTGCAGCACCACCTGCAATACTGGGACACCCACAGGATAAGTGACTCACACATGCCAGTCATGAGGGGGGTCACATACCCAATAACAGTCGCAGCCAGCAGGACAGGTATAGACAAACACAAACAAATGCTGTACTATGGCCTCTGAATGAGGGGTATGGGTGACCCCCACCCAGGCCTACACGGACAGACCACAGCAGGCCAGGTAGTGGGATGTCAGTTGTGATAGCTAGGAAGTCAGAAACTAATGTGTATGCAATCGAAAGATAAGAATAGAAGTACACTGGTATGGCATAGCCAGCATGATGGGTAAGACTACTGACAGAATCGGACTACAGGACATACCAGTACAGTCCTAGCAAATGTGTACAAATGTCAGGGGTTCCCCCCACCTCACACAGAAATACAGTAACAGTCAGGTGCACCCCCCAATCCTGTGTAGAAACATAGAAATAGTCAGGTGTACCCCCCCACTATGCTGACATGTAGCAACAGTCTATGCCAATTGATCAGTGGATACCCTGCAGACATAGCATGCTACTTGGTGTACAACAGAAAGGTCAGCTGTGCAGTACAAACCACGGACATGCTCCCCACATGCATAACAAACAACCTTACTAGGCATGCTCACACACTTAGAGAAATTAAGGCAATGTCAGTCATCAACATACTGTAAGGGCATACTTGGCATGCTCACACACTTAAACACATGAAGGCCATGTATGCAAACACCAGTGGACCAGATATATCCAGCAGTTGCAATAATTACTGCAGACACATGTCAGTATGCACCACTCATGCCTTGCACACACAGTGGATAGGAATACAGACATATATGTAAGGACAACACACCCTAATACGTCAAAGGTAGATGGATATAGATGTGTGGAAGAGGGTGACTATGACAAGGAGCCATCCATGCCTGTCCCACCGAGCACACAGCCAAAGGGCCCCATGCACATCAGTTGCAAGTGTCACACACTGCAGTTACTGGCAACTAGTACCTGTCAGCACCACAGACTAAATGATCCATGTATGACCTGTGCAACATGGCTGTACAAGGACATAGTCAGCTAGTTGCCTAGACATGCACCTGTGACATATGACCCCGTGTTTGGCCACCTGTGGCATGTCACCCCTACATGAATGGTGTATGGGCCATGCACATACTGACCACCCCATAACGGTACCCTGAGTTAGTTGTGAGTTCTATCCTCGGACCTGCCAACTGTGTGTGTATGCGTGCATGTCTGACTGTGTAGAGAGCAAAGCTTTTAGGTTACTCACATCCCATACATTTCACATACCCAACTTTGGCAAGGCTGCTGATGTCACCCACCTGGAAATACTCTGCTGGGAAAGCTGTAGCCCAGTAATCTATGTAGCGCATGCTGTAACTGCGTACTGCTGTATTGTGAATTAGATGGGTGGTTGGGTTCCATCCCCGCACATGGCAGTTTTGGATGTATTGTGTGTGTGTCACTGTCTGTATAGGGAGCAATGCATTTTAGGCTAGTCTCAAGCAGTCATTTCAAAGCCCTACTTTGGCAATCCTGCTGATATCAGTCAGTGTGAAATACACTTTTGAGCAAAGATTACCCCAGTAATATCCATGTAGTGTCATACACTAGTTAGGTAGGGGTCCCACTCCCAAACATGACAGCTTTGTGTGTGTGTGTGTGTGTGTGTGTGTGTGTGTGTGTGTGTGTGTGTGTGTGTGTGTGTGTGTGTGTGTGTGTGTGTGTGTGTGTGTGTGTGTGTGTGTGTGTGTGTGTGTGTGCTTGTAACCTGTATCCTGTGTAGAGGTGGTTGCGATTGTGTGACACCAGTGGCCAATGTGGAGTGGGTTTTGCATTTTTCTTATATGATGACCATACTATATATATCACAATGTTCACTGTACAGGGATAACACATACAATATGGCTGAGAGGCTGGGGGCAGAGCCATACCCAGACATGTGACAGCAAGGCCAGTCAATCACAGTTAGCAATCCCAGTATTACCCAGAGCACACTCTCACCCCATGTGTCATACACACACATACATGCCTAGGTAACAGCCAATATGTGAGTAGTACACTGCACATTGGCCACCGATAGTAACTATGGAGTGACAGCAGTGAGCCACAGAGAGCATGACACCCAGTCCATCTGTCTAATATGCACACAAGTGTAAACAGTGCACCACCCCCATGTTCTCCAGTGGAAAACTTCACCACCTGTGGTGCCATCACGTGACCCACAACGGACATACCATGCCTGACAACATGCCCGTATGGACAGATGCCACTGACACCAAAGAATGCTGATAGCTTGCACACCATGTAAGGTGCAGGGTAAAATTGCTGGCCATTACCAGCTCCCACCAGAGGTGGGCAGGACTGGCACATCTGATGATAATCTATGTTCACAACATGGGCCGGACACCTCAGGTACATTTCCACATGTCACTGTACATGCATGTGGGAGGTGTGCACATCCCAGACGCAGTCCATGTCATGGACAAAGGAACACAGACATGGCAAGCAATGCACAGCATTGCCCATACACAGTAGATACCCAGGTGACCAGATGGGGGATACAATACCCGCCTGTGTGGGCAAATCCAGACACTACATCCCTGAGCCACACTGCAGACCATCATCATGTGGCCTGATGCCAAGGTACACCCATCACCTAGCTGTGGACAGCTGTCTGGTGCAGTTGAACACCACACACCTGTGTAGACATGCACACATGCATGTCAGTAGTGGCACCCTGTGTGTATGCATGCGTGTTGCATGCTGTATATGTTCACATCCACACTCCCTACAACCCCCATGGGCATACTGCAGCATGCTGTCTGATGTCAGACACCTTCCCATATTATTCACCCGTACAGCCCCCATATGACCTGTGTGGTGCATGGAATACCTGCACAGTGATGTGATGTAGCAATCCCACAACCGATGTGTTGTACACCTGGCCTTGCCACGTGTGTCAATGTGTATGTGTCCTTGTGAGAGTGTGGCTGTATTGACACTGGCACCTGTTCATGCCGACAGGCACTTCTATGTCACCTTCCATACAGCTACTGTATCCCTGTTGCAGATGTCACTCACCATCACATATATGTTCTAAGTGCTCCACAACAGGTAGCCAATGTGGCACATCCAATAATTGCAGCAAATTGTGCTAGCACTACATAGTCATCAGGGGTTTGATACCCTGTGCTGCTTGGTGTGTGACACAACCATGCCTCAGTTTTACCCTCCCACACCTCCCTGACACGAATTAGCTTCTGTCTGCGTACCTCCCACCCCCTCTTAGGTGGACGTGGAGACCTACACTTGCTTTGCTTAGGCAGCAGCATGTGTAATATAAGTAATGCTCATGATCAGCTGATGGCCTCTGCATGAATCACAGCCCTCCCTTAGCTGATTGCAAGTGAAACAGCTGTGGTAACATCCCCATCGCCAATTGTATGGAAACACACTCCAATACCCAGGAACATCATGGTGGTGTTTTCCCTTGTCACCCACTGTGAGCAGGAACTAGATCTGTTGTGTGCCAAACAGCATCCCAGATGGATTGCGGTGCACCTCTAACAACATACACTGTGGAAACAGTGCATCAAATGGGAGGTGGATGTGCCTGACCTGACTACAGCATGTAAGTGCCGCTATACTGCATTTGGAGTAATGTTGCTTTCACAGTGTTTTTGTGGATATGGCAGATGTACATGTCTCAATACCTGCCATGTCAGTTCCATGTTGATGGGGAATCTCCATCTGCAAGGTAATCTGCAGCCTGGGCAGTGTTGTGTCCATGGTTGCATGTGTCACCCACAGAGCATCTAGCTTTCGACTGCTGAAGGTAGTGTGAGGATTGCAGTCAGTAGATGGAGAAAGCTGTGGTAGTCACAGGCGTTATATCCCTCAAAGGACATACATATGTTGCAACAACCCTGTAACAACAGTAAATGTATGTGATCATCACAGCAACATGTCAATATTGGCTTTGTGTATGCGCTCCCAGTCACACCTCTGTCAACTTTTGTACATATGTTGTGCATGAAGTGGTGCATATGTGCTGTACACCATATATTGTGGCATCATATCTGAGAAAATTTCACTGATATCAGTGACTGCTACACATGTTATGTACAGTAGGGGTTACGTTACATTATATTATATTACCTGCACATTCTGAGGATGGTCGTACAGTACTGAGGTCTGTGCACCTATGGGGAATGTCGACAGTTTTAGTGTTGATATGTACATTAGCCTGTGTACAGACTGTGGTAGATGACATTGTTCTAGTTCCCCTACTTTCAGATGTTACATGCTGCCCCACTGTATGGTACTGTAGTGGCGTACATGTTTGTAGGGCCATAAACACACATGTTCCATACCACAGACAGCCACCAGACCAAGCTGAGTAGCAGGCCAGTATATGTAGAGCATTCTGTGAGTGGTACATAAGAGGATGGTGTTGAACACATAATCCATATACTGTCATACCATGCTAGCTAACCATACATGGCTGTTGCTTTGTACACATTGGTTGTGGATATGCACTGTCACACAGGTGTATCCTACCCTGTGCTGTGACATGCCTGTGGAGCCTGCTGTATATGCAGGTAGATGTGCATTCCCCCTTGGGAGGTGGAGGCCAGTAATGAGCCAGTCTGTCTGCAGCCTGCACAGTGCATTGTGACATGCCTACCAGCTGACTGTACCTACCCAGTGGGATGTCATGTGCAGATACTAGCCAGATGTCCCACTGCCTGACCTCCCCTAACAGTTATGTATGTCAGACAGGGCAGTGGGATGCAGTGCAGATGTATGTCAATACTTATTGTGTAGTATGTGGCCATGGTACCCCTGTACCAGTGGTCATACCATTACAGGCCAGGCAGGGGTGTGTAAATGCATGACTATGGTGGACATTATATACCTGTCATAATTTCTTATACCAATCTAAGTGGCCATCCACATCCATATTGTCAGGCATGGTACACATGTGTAGCACTATGGGCATATGTGTATACCTCTGTAATGTACAGACTGTGTCAGACCCTCACATATATTGGCCAATATCTCTGCTGCAGTCCACAATGGCATTACATGCTAGCAGCAGTATTGTACACTGATGTTTTTTGAATGTAGTTCAGTAACCAATGGCATGCATGTTATGAGCAGATGTGACCTGCCATGCACACCATGTCTGTGAAGACAATCCCAATGACAGTAGCAATAGCTTACTAGTATACCTGCTAGAGATACCTGACATCCCCTGCAACTACAACATTGGGAACATACGGACTGGGGTTGGCCTACACTTCATGTCCAGGAACTATGGTGGGAATATATGTACATTTACATATCCAGATAGCTAGATATATGATTACATGTGTATTACTCCCATTTAACACTGTCATGGCAATCGCCCACTATCGATACCCATGTCATGTCTGCATGGTCCCATTACATCTCTTGTGTGATGGGCATCTGTCCTGTGTGTGGGCAGCAGTGCTACCGACAGCATGTAGCAATACCCCATACAGGAGAACCAGCACACTCAGGGTAGCCACATATTTGTAGAAGGATCAGGAAGTACAGACAGACTGCGAGTGGAGTTGTGTTATGCTTTGTACAGTACTGGTGTTACAGGGTGTGGGTGTATATACTAATTTGCCATGAAATGCAGTCAATCTGCATAGAACACAACTGTGGGCCTACCCTCATGCCAGCCAGAGCTGTGCCTATCATGTCTTGTCTGTCCACCACACAGGTCTTGTGTCAGATAATACACTGGCAGTGTGTGTGTTGTGTTTTACCGGTACATGGCTACATCCATGGCTGTCCATACCAGCAATTCCTTGACTAAGGGTATGTTACAGACTATACTGTAGCACCTGCACCTTGTGTAGTGTATGGCAATAGTTGTCCACATATGTGCCTGTATTCCAGCGTCTGTCCATCACCTACATACCAAGCTGTGCACATATGTCATGTTGTCACTGGTTGATCCATAGTGGGCTGGGAGTATAACATACTGCCATGCCTGCCATCAGTCCACTGCTGTTGTAACCTCCACAGATATGGTGGGGCTGTGGCCATATATGTGTGGGCGCCACTTACACCATACATGTGTGCCCTGATGCACTGCAGAGCCCACTGTATGTAACATTGGTATATGGCCCTGTATAATTGAGTCAAGGGGGGAGCACCAGAAAAGACCTAGGCTGCTACAAAATCTGGGGTTATCATGGCTGAGCTGCCTTAAGGTATCTGGATGTACAGTACCATATACTTCACCTATATACACATTACTGTCATGGATCTGGGTACTGGAGGACTACTACCCCCTGCCATACAAACTGTTCTGTGTGTTGGTGTGCATGTGATGGTGTCAGTTATGCCAAGTTATCTAGCAGTTAAAACCCATGTGGTCATAAGACATCTATACCACCTACTGTGATTGTACAGTGTGTAGATAGAGGCTGCTGAACTACATACCTGGAGTACATACTGTCGATTGTTAGGTATTCTGTGGCCCAGTGTGTCTTTCCTATTGTACAATGTGAATGGCTTGGCCTGGACAGCAACAGCTGTGAACCTTTACAGCCTACTGTATGAGTGTGACTGGTCCACTGTAGCATCACTCCATTGATATAGTTGCCAGTGTCTGAACAGCTATATGGCATGGCATGTAGAACTGTAATAGTACATGATGACAGGTTACCATGTCAGCAAACCTGTGGGTGTTGTTTTGCCTATGACCTTTCTGTGGGTGTATGTTGCAGGCAATGATTGTCATTTGTATAGGTGGCACATACAGTGCCCAGTCATTCAGGGGTCAACTGTAGGCATAGTGGCTGTTCCATATTGTGTGCACCTACCACTTATGCTTTGTACTGTACATATAACTGCGTGTGGATGTGTAGTCACATGTATATGTACATACATATATATGTGTGTGTATATATATATATATATATATATATATATATATATATATATATATATATAATATGTATACCTGTAGCTGCATATCTGTATCTGTGTATCTGAAGCCTGGTAATGTTGATGGCATCCACATAATACATTCCCCATGGGAGCAAGAACGTACTGCATGATATGTTACCAATAACAGCCTGACATCATACAGGTGGGATGTAGTACAGGTAACATCATGTGCCCATGTTGCCACTGGCCCTGGTTATGGGATCACCAACACTTGGTAGTGTATTGCAGGCTGGATACGTTTGGCTGGGGGGATGCCTATTCATACGACTCATATAGTATGTGGTGCCTCTCAACCCCATTAACGTAACATGTAGCCCATTACACTCCATTCCCTAACAGCTGCATGTGCCTTGCAGTACCAGCACAACAATGTTGCACCAATGAGTTGGTAGGCATGGGAATGTCATTGAGGTCTGCCACATGTGTGTATTTGTGCATGTGTGCATATCTGTAGGGTACACCGGTCCAAGTCCACATACTCCTATTACAATACACATTGCCACACAGTAGTATGGATATTGTTGTTATCGCCCATAGGTGTGACAATGCAATGCAACACACTACTATGCCTGTGGTGTGTGCATCACATGCATATCCCTGTGGTACCACGGTTGTGATATGCAATGGGTTGTTTTTGTGTTGTGACCACTGTGTGATAGTGGGTATGTCAGAGTATCTAGATGGGTTCTAGTGTGTACAATATCCAGTGGGGGATATGGGTGCTGTGTACACTGTCTTTACACCATGGCACACCTGGTATATGGCCCATTTACCACTCTCAGGTGGCCAATGTCGCCATCACCCATACAGGTAACAGATAACAGGATACGGCCCAGTTACACATGTGCTGTGTGCAGCCTACCTGTAACACATTGGATACATGGACTAGTTAGTTAGCAACTATACAACCAGGTCTCTAAGATGTGTGTCTACCTCTTATGTGTCAGTCAATGTGTATATGATGGTATGACTCACTATGTATTTACCAAATACAAACATTACATCCCCCATTACCATATTGTACATGTCTCTGGATGGTCTGCATCTAGGTTCCTAGGTTCATAGGTGTGTACTAGGCTAATGGCCATGGAGCCTTTACAAGCCTTGCCCATAGGATTACCCTGACATTGTGCCACCTGACCTTAGTTCCCAGTGCCTGTGTCGAGTAGAGCCACTGGAATGATCACCAGGGTGAATTTTCTATTTCCCATCCACTCATCAAGATTTCTCTTGAAGAGGGCCAGTGAGGTGCTCTGTTTGACATGTATGGGAAGTCTATTCCATAGCATGGGCAGTCTCTGGGTTATCAACTTGTCCCTCAAGCAGGTTCTGTTGATTGTGGTAATTAGGTTGAGGTCTCTGGAGCGTGTGGTGTGGAGGGATTGGGGTTTCTTTAGATGTAGCATTTCTAACAGAGCTGGGTCAGACATGTCTTTGTACGTCAAGCAGAGATCGCCTCTAACTAGGCGATATGAGACAGAGAATAGTTGGGAGTTTTTTTAGTCTGTCCATATAGGAGAAGTGTTTAAGGCCTAAGATCCTCTTTATGAGGTACTTTTGCAGCCTGTCCAGTTGTTGCAGGTGTCTAGTGAGGTACATGCCAAATGGGGCATTGTACTCAATGATTGGCCTAATGAGGGAAGAGTAGAAGGAGACAATGACTTCTTTCTTCCTGGATACAAAACCCTTGCAACTTCACAAAGTTATCTTTTCTCTGTGGTTGTATAAACATGGAATTAGGGAGTGAGGGATGCAAAGGATGTTGCCCTACAAAAATACTTTCTTAACAGCTTTGACCAGATTATTTTGCTACTTTAAATTTCCTGAAACCTGACAGTCAAATCATACCAATGTTGCAACCCCATGAGACCACTTTCAGAAATATTCTACTACTGCAGAAAATATCATGCTATGATAATTTTAATTCAGTTTTGGGGTGTGCTGTTTAACACAGACTGTCTTTGACACAACTATTATCTTTTTGTTATCTCTTTACTGAGGTGAGAACCGGGAAATGTACCTGCAATATACCAAAGAAGTAAAAACATTGAGTATCAGTAAGGCAACCTCATCAGGCCATTTCAGGGTGCAACAAATTAGAAAATAACAATAACCAAGTGATACGGACAAATTAGTACTGCAGAAAATATCATGCTATGATAAAACGTGTTTTTTATTTTCAGGTTACCGATTAAGTCTCTCGTTTAATGCATTGTTTATGGAACTACAATTATCATTTCAGCATTTTTTTATAGTGATAAAATCTGGAAAATTCATAAAAATATGCAAGAAAATAAAATGGAAGAGTTAAATGTAAAACTTCAGTAGTTCACATTTTGTTTATACTGTCAGTAGCTTGTTAATACCTGTAGATTAATGCATCAAACGTAATCTGTAGAAGGCAACATTCAAAACATAAGCTTAAAAGGCAGTAAATGTGTGCTGCAAACCAGAAGGAGCTGTGGATATGGCATACAGCAGAATACTTATCTACACTCTCACAGAATTTCCCAGTTTTTGCCTCATGTTTTTGGCATGTTCGTCATGCAATTTGGGATTTTCTGGCAACTCATTGAAGATTGAATTCTCTCAAAGGTGACATAGACTGAAGTGACAGTCTTTATATCCTTCAGAAAATACATGCTAATCTAAGTTTACAAGAGAAATATTTTAAATCTGTCCCTATTTTGGGGCCTTTGCCTGGCAGTTGTTTTAGGATTTGTCCCTGTTTCCTCCACTAAGAGGTTAAGAAGTATGTGGGTACAACTTCGACTCAGGTGGACCTCTGCTGTGAACAGAGCACTGCTATGTTTTTTAAACCAAGAAAAGAAAAAAATAAAGTGAACTTAAAACTTTAGTAATATTTTTACTTAAAGATGTTTAAGATACCCTCTGAGTGACACTATGTATCAGAAACCAAATAACAGACAATGAGCCCACCAGTTGTACACCTACTTCCCTGGCAAGTATCTTACATAAATTATATAAATGTATACGATTTGGAAGAGCACCAAGCTGTTACAGCCTCATCAATGGGTGGTCAGCCTACAGTATCTCCTGCAGCTCTGCTGCAGCTAGGCCTCTTCTTACCTCTGTACTGAACATCCAAATTACACCAATTAGAAAATTAACAAACAGGTGACACCACCTAATTCCCTTCCCAAAATAGCTGCTGTGAATTCTACAATCATTGTTTGCTAGGATGAGACATGCAAGTTACACACAGACAGCCATTTTCCTGGTTAATGTGCATTATAGTCGACTTTCAGCCATAATGCTAAGTGCTAGACCCTAACACTCCAGATGAGATCAACAATGCAGCAGTTATCACTGACTGTTCACCTGCCGCCCCCCCCCCCCAAGCACACAAAACAGCAAATCACATTTAGGGTCATCCAAGTCATAGTTAGAGATTTATCATACACCATGGAGGTAGGAATAAATGAAATATCTCTGAAACAGACAGTAGCTGCTGAACCAGTGGAATAGAGCCTAACACTCCCATACAGAGACTTGAATTTATCATAAACAAAAAAAAAAAACAATCATTATCCACTAAGAAATTATCTTATCTTGGAAGTTGACTGCCCGACAACTGCCATCCAGATTCCACAATCATGTCACTTGTTCTACTTCCTGTTGCACCTGTGCTACCGTGGCACCTGACCTACTTCCCGTTGTACTTATGTTGTCATGGCATTTGGTTCCACTTTTCTTTCATAAAAAGGAGCAGACTGATGATATCCGTTCTTTTTAAAAATACTCAAGAATATCCATCAATGCAAACTTCCTTCCTGTTGTTTTCTACTTTGTGGAATAAATACAAGATGCTGTCTGCATTGTTTCAAGGTAAATTCAGAATTCATTTAGGCAAGATAAACAGCTTTTACTTTAAATACATTAAGAATTTATTTAACATTTGTCAAAGTCTGACTTGGAACAAAGCCAATTTTCAAGGGAGGCCCAGGGAGAAATGCTCCAGTTGCATGTTTTTATAATGTGGGAGGAAACCTATACAAATGCAGGGAGGACATGCAGATTCTGCACAGAAGACACCCCAGCTGAGAATCAAACCAAAGAACCTCTTGCTGGCAGGCGACAATGCAACTGCTGCACCACCACACTGCCCAAGAAGACTGAAATGTCTTGCTTTACAACATTAAACCTTGCCATTTGGAAACATTTCCATTTGAGGTAACTGCAGTTAGAAAGAGTCTTTATTTATTTTAGTTCATTAACCAGGACTGGGAGATGCAGCAAAGGTAAAACAAGAAGAAATTCAAGTGCCATGATAACAAAGGTACAACAGAAAGTAAAACAAGTGCCACAACAACACAAGTACAACAGGCAGCAAAACAAGTGCCACAACAACACAAGTACAACAGGCAGCAAAACAAGTGCTATGATAACAAAGGCACAACAGGAAGTAAAACAAGTGCCATGGTAACACAGATACAACAAGAAGTAAAACAAGTGCCACTATAACACAGATACAAGAGGTAAAACAAGTGCCACAATAAGACAGGTACAACATAAAGTAAACAAGTGCCACAATAACAAAGGCACAACAGGAAGTAAAACAAGTACATGTTAACACAGGTACAACAAGAAGTAAAGCAACTGCCATAAAAACACAAGTACAAGAAGAA